>NW_015646430.1:195612-208680 GCF_001515625.1 Sinocyclocheilus rhinocerous | reverse complement strand
ACCAAATACACAAAATAATGTTCTTTTTAGCAGCATCATATGACCCCTTTAAACCCGGATGATTGTAACCACTCTTAAGTTCGTCTGCCTTGGGAAAGCTAGCGTGTCTCTGACATAGTGATAACACTCATTACCAGGTCTCGTCCCATTCGTCGATCTTTGTGATATCACAAATCCCGGAAAATGTGCGTTGTAGTCCAAACGAGTCGTTCGTTGTAGTTTTTGAAAAGTGATTTCTGTTAAATAAAATATCTCCTTTTGAAGTGGACTTTGAGCTTTGTAACTTTGCAGATCCTTTTTATGCTCAAACAGCAACATTACAGACTAACTAAAGTTGAAAAAGTGAAAAAGCATAATAGGACCCCTTTAACAACATTGTAAATGGTGGAAACCCCAGTGTATTGAGTTCACCCATACAATCAGAGAAAAATAGATAAATGGATTTAGATGGTGCTTGACCCTAAAAAAGCACAAATTATATGGATGAAATTGCACAAGATGGTTCAATGCTTTATGCCTCAAAATACAAGCAAAGCACAGAGGAAATTGCAACTACAAAGTAATGCTGGTCGTATGAGTTTTAAAGTGAAGTATTATTAGCGTTCCCTCTCAGCCTTGTTCTTAATGCTTTTGTCTTGACTGATGGCTTTGCTGCTCTCCATCGAGGTCTTCGCTTGGTTGCTTCGCATCTCTTTACTCTGTCTGTAAGAGGAGCAGGAAAATACTTCAATTCGGTCTTTGCCAAACATCGGTTTGCTCTATAATTTAAAAAAAAGTAGGGCTGTATTTATATGCATACTTTGTGCAGCAGTACAAATGTCAACTAGTAGAGATGTTTTGAGATATTTGTAACACACACACATTAGTTTGACAGTTTTAAGTATTTTCTTATGAACTCAGGTGTTTCACAATGTGAAGTTGTTGTCGCACAGATGTCTGACTTCCTCATATGTTATTTGGTAACATTTTATAATAAGATGCCATTAGTTAATGCATTAACTAACATTAACAAACAATGAGTAATGCATTTGTTTCAATATTTATTAATCTTTGTTAAAGTTAGTATAAAAAATATAACTAAATACACTTGTTCATTGTTAGTTCACTTTAGCCAGGGTTATTATTGTTAACTAAAAAATAAATAATAATAAATAAAAAAAATTACTTGAAATACAATGAATATTAAATTAGAATAAAATATAAAAAAAATAAACTTATTTTATTTCAGCTAGTTTCCAAGGCAACATTTCTCATTTTCATTTATTTTAAGATGAAGTACTAAAATAAATAAAAGTAAATAAAATAAAACTGAAAACTAAAACTTAATAAAAATTATAGACACATTTAAAAATACAAAAAGTAATTGAAAAATGGAAAAATGGAAAATGACAGACTTTACAATTTAAATTAAAACAGAAAATATTAAAATATTAAAATTTTATTTAAGATATTAACAAAAACTATTAACAATGATGCTAAAATAACACTGATGTTAGTTCAGGTCCATTAAATAATATTAACAAATACAAGTTTTGATTTTAATTATGTAGTAGTAAATGTTTTGAATTTAACATTTACTAAGATTAATAAATGCTTTAGACAACCAATGTTAACAAGTGAAACCTTGTTGCAAAGTGTCACTGTTATTTGCAATCTGATGTTTGGAAGCACTTTTTATTTATAAGTACTTAATACAGTAGGCACTACCATATGGCTATTAAATACATAAACCATTTTTATTTTATTTCCAGAAAAAATAACTAATTTGTGATACAGACTGTTACTGCAATATAAAATGACTCATACAGTGAGATATAATATCTAGGGGTTGTACTGCACAACAAGAGTAGACACTATATATGCTGCCTAAAGTCCAATAGAGTTAATGTAAAATATTCAATAAGAACACAGAGAATACAACAGTGGCTGTGAGAACAGATACAACACACACACACACACTTCATATGGAACAAAAGCCCATGAGAAACACACACAAGGGAGAATTCAGTCAGAATGAATAGCACTGTTTAGCATTGCATTGTTTCAGGACCTGATTCACTAAAGCAATTATGCAAATCAAGTAATGCCATAAACACGCCCACAAAATCAGCGCCGATCACGATTTGCATGGAGCGATTCTCCAGCGTACAGCCGGATCTGAGCAGAGGTCTACTGCCATCTGACCGCGTCACTGGGACTGTAACGCTGACAGTGCGCTCGACTACACATCTGGACATGTGCCCGGACACCTCCGTCATGTGATGGATCACTGCTGACATGATCAATAGGAAATGTACACAGACGTTAATTGCAATTATCAGGCACATAGTGATGCCTCTGTGAATCCAGCACTCACTGTTTGCATTGAAAGGAGGCGCGTTTGCCAGGAAAATAATGATACACATGGCACAATCCTATAGCAGCGTATATAATGCCTAGTTAAATTATTGAAGACGAAGGGGTTTGTGCTAAAGAGTGGCACTTAGTTGCATTATATTATAGTATATTATATTATAGATATATAAATAATTTTGATAAAAGATTATGAATATAATATAAAAAAAAAATTTTTTAGAATGCACTGATAGATCATTCACAATAAGACCAGGAACGTAACATAACGTAACATAATATATAATATTTTTTATTAAAATTGTAAATATAAATATATAAAATAATATATATATATAATGCACAAATATATCATGTCACATCAATATAATATATAATATAATATAATATAATATATAATTCTTTAATATATAAAATAATTGTATAAATAAAATATAAATAGAGTACATTTTCATGTTGTCAAATTAGGTGCGCATTACATAGCTGCATGACACACAATTTTCCAACACATCCAAAACTGCAAGATTCATAAAAGTACAAAGATTTAAAGACATGAAAATCTTTGTAGAGACGTCCACTTTCTCCAGCGCTACAGGTCATTGTCCTGAGGCCAGCAATGAACAGAGGAACACACTCGACTGTAAACCTTCTAGGACTAAATTCACCCCAAGTTCAACCCAGACCTGTGCGTCTCTCTCTCACCTTTCATGCAGGAGCGCGAGCTGCTGGGTTTGCTGCTCCTGCTCCATCAGCAGGAGTTTCCGGAGCGTCTCGTACTGCTGAATCACGTGCTGCTCTCTCACAGTCTGCTCTTCAGCCAAGTGCCATTTGATCATTTCTGCCCATTCCAGCGCATGAGCGGCCACCATGACCTTCACCTGCGTACAGGGACAACAGAGAGCATTTCAATACTCAGATCCTGCTGGAGTAAAACAAGTAGCTGGAAGTGAATGAAGGACTCAGTACCTTTGACTTGTGATTTGCCTTTCCATGTCTCTGCTCATTTTAAGGCTGTAACTGTCACTGCAGATGAACAGATGATGAGAGTTTGTCCTGTTTTACACTCAAAATAAACTGTTTATGCTTCATTTATATGGTTCTGGCTTAGTCTTTTGGTTTTCATAAGGCTCATAGCATGTAGATCTACAGTGACTCACATGTAATGGGTTTAGCTGAGCTTGTCAATGCTCTAATTATACATGTATATTAAAAAAAAAACATTCATCAAATTTTACTATAATTAATGACATATAGTATGTCATTTATGGCCTCTCATTAATTGAGAGACTGATTGAATATTTGTACTTTTAAAGATTCACTGCATGATCATTTAAAGTGAACCTGAAATCAAATTTGACCTTCATTTACTTTTTGAAACACATTCTGGCTAATATTGTGCAAAATTCAGCACTGTAAATTATTACAAATAAAAATAATATCATAACACCTCCTGATGAATACAATTTATTAATCTATCTATCTATCATAAAAAAAATAATGCAACAATAATCTGTAATTAAAATATAATAACTCCTGATGTATAAAATCACATTTATTTATTTGTTTAGGAATATGCCAAATTACATACAAATAATGTCATTGTAATATTTTATTAAAATATAATAACTATTAAAATATAATAACTCCTGATGTATAAAAATCTAATATTATATTATAGATAAATAAATAATTTTGATAAAAGATTATGAATATAATTTTTTTTTCTTTAGAATGCACTGATAGATCATTCATAAAAAGACCAGGAACCGAACCAAACTTAACCAAATGTAATATATATAATATTTTTATAAAAATATAAAAATATAAAAATATATTGTGCAATTACTTAATAAACTCCCTATTTTTGATGAAAGATTATGAATATATACATTTTCTTTAGAATGCACTAATAAATCATCCACAATAAAACCAGTAAAAATAAAATAAATATATTAAAATATAATAACTCCTGATGCATAAAATCAAAAAAATTAATTAATTTATTTACATATGTTTGTATGTTTTGTTTCACTCAGGTATTTGCCAAATTACATAAAAATAATGTCATTGTAATCTTTCATTAATTTGTAATGTATAAAATTACTTTTATTTACTTATTTATGTCTCTTGTTTCACTCAGGAACATGCCAAATTACAGAAGTAAAATATGTTGTGTATGCCATTTTATTATGATTACATAAACACTAAAAGGAAAAAAAAAAAAAAAGAAAGAAAAAAATGAAAGAACTGGTAAACAGTCATTCAATATAATATAATTTAAAACACTTTGGATAAAAGAGTCTGATAAATGAATAAATGTAAATATAAATACATGCAGTCCTTGTATGTCTAAAAGTCATTGCATTAGATAAACTGGTTTGACAGAAAGTTGGACAGGTTATAAAGTGAATAGAAATACACTCAGTGAAGACGGTCAGTATTGTGTCTGTGTTTGATTGTGGTCAATGGATCACGTTGAGAGTTACATCCTCAAAAAAATCACCAAACCACTTTAAACATAATAAAGAAAATGCACATTCATATACAGTATGTGCCTGAAATAAACACATTTTTGGTGCCACTGTATATATTTTAACATTAAACCTTGATGTTGGATAATAAAAAGCAGCGCCCTATGAAATCCCCAAATTCTGTTTTATTTTATCCAAATTCTGTAAATTTTTCTGGATTCCGTTTTATTTGTCTAATTAATTTGTCTAATTAATTGAAATCATGAAACTTACACAATTTAACAGCAATTTATTTATTTTATTTTTTACCAAATTCTGTGCTTTCCATTAATTTTCTGAATTCCATTTTAGTGGTTTCATAAAATTTTCATAATCAAAACCATATCTAAATAATTGATTTTATTTAAAAAAATATATATTATTTTCTTTTTCTTCATTTTTTCCCCCTAGAAATACTGTGTTGTGTATTTACGTTTTTCTGGTAAATAATTTTTTCTGGTACATATTCCTTAAACAAAATAGTGTTTTAATAATAATTTAAGTAATATTAGGTAATATTGTAAGTACATTAAGTAATACTACATTAAGTAATATTTCTGTCACAGTTTCTTCAAGTTAAACTGAACTTTTATGTTGACGGGTTGCTGTGAAGAGCTTTAAGTTTCTGTTTGTATATGATATGATGATAGTTTTTCTCAAAAGACACGGTAAAATGAAGTGACTCTCGGAGCAGCTCTAGAGATTATGATCATGTGTTACTCATATATTGAGGCTGAAAACACGTCTGCGCCATTCATTCACATGCAGGATTCATATTTAAACAGTATTTTTGCGGCTTAATATTCAGAGACACTAGTACATATCGCGTTTTGATTTAAGTGTACTGACTAGGGGTTGAACGACTTCTGATTTTTTAAAGTCGACTTTTATGTGATGAAAGTCGAGTCGAAGTCGACTAGTCGCTGATGACGTCATTAATGAACAAATAAGTCTGTAGCTGTGACAAACACCTTGTGCACAGCTATGGCATATGACACAGCGCTGCCCACATGGCTGTTGCTCCTATAACAGCTTTTTTATCAGTTCTTTTGTCTTTGGGTCGTTATATTTCTCACAGATTTCTGCTCGTTCTAAATCAGATACAGATAAAGTAGCACAGTAAAGATTACATTCATATGAATGCATTAGTGAGAGCGATTGCGTGTGTGAATTCATTCTACCTGGCAGCGTCTCTCTACTAGTAGTGAAGCTGTGGAATTTAGTTAAGAAATATATGCTTGAACTTTTCAGTTTCTAAGCTATTTTATTGAGAAATCACAGAACAGTGCTGACAATACATTTCCGCGTTTAATGATTCTGTGCGCGCGCAATCTGCGCGTGATGTACGCGCTACTGTCTGTAGTCTATGTGTGTGCGTTACAGTGCAGCAGCGCATTAGATTAGAACGGCGATTAACTTACCTGTATAATAAGCTGTTTAAAACGTGCATTCTCCTGTTCAATTCGAGCATCCAGTAATATAATCACACGTCTTGTGGAGCGCTTTCAGAGTATGCATTTATTTGTCATTTTAACTGTTTGGAAACAGAGCATAAATGTGGAAGTCCTTCAAAGATTTCTTATCCTGTTGCGCCCTCTATAGGACCAGCTACTAGTCAAGCTTAAAGCATCATGGCAGAGCATTGAAGTCGACTAGTCGGTGCAACCCCTAGTACTGACCCACTTTTGATTTATTCGTCCAAAATTTGGCCAATTCTGTGACATTCCGCATTATACAGCAAATTTGATTTTTAAGACTGGATTCCACGATTCCGTTCGTGTTTTCCACATTGCGGAAATCATAGAGCCCTATATATTTGTCACCTTCCCGACTACAAACAGCATGAAGAGAAAAGTGCATGTGAGTGTAATGAAAAACTAAGATCACATTCACCTCACTTTCCTGATGCTCTTCTCGAGCTGCTTCTCCAGCGCTTCTTTCTCTTTATCATGTTGAGCAACAGTCCTGTCCACTTGAGCGCAGTGGGAGCTCTGCAGTGCGGCGCGGGCCTGAAATAGGAAGCAGGATTGTTTTCTCCTCTTTCTTTGTATCCGTGCCGTCAGTTTTCCTGCCCTACAGGCTTCAGTGTCTGCGACACACACACAGTGTTCATAATCAATTCAATGAACTCAAGCAAACAAAAGCCTTCGGTCACCTTCGCCTGCTTCTTCTTCAAAGCGTTCACGTCCTTCTGCTGCTTCTTGACGAGCTTCATGTAGGTCTGTGGAGAGGTTAGAAAAAATGTCTTATTTCAGCTAAAGATCGTATGCAAATTGAATGTTTTATCCTCGTTAATTTGTTACCTTCGTTTGCTTTAGGTCATCGATGGTCAGTTGGGGTGCGAGCACTGATGTATCTACAGGTTCACAAAACAAAATATATTAATATGTGAATAAATCATCAAAATGTCTGGTTCAGGAATAAGACGTGTGCTTTGTGTTGAGTGCAAGAATAATATATGATTTTAGCCACGATTTTGCCTTTGAGAATTTCAGGGATTGTGAAAGATGGATCTTTTTTGCCGTAGGACAGTCTTGGATTGCTTTTTGAAGTCAGTGTCAAAGTCTTTAGTCTGCCTGAGCTTTTACCCACGATCCCACTGGAGTCATATAACAATGTGACAAGCAACAATAGACAAAAAATCATCACACAGGCTACACGCCGAACATGCCAGTTTGTATTTATTTGTTATTGTATTATATACATTTATTTATTATAATAATACTTATTAATAATATTTTACATATTTCGATTCGATGTATGACTTTATTTAATATATTTTTCATTATATAGAATTATTATTATATTTTGTGATAACTCAATGAAACATGCCAAATTACGTGGACATATTTTTGACCAGGCTGTGATAGAAAGAAATTATGAATACATGCAAAAAAACATGAGAGAACCAACAAAACTGATTATGTAGCAGTCAATGTATGCTTTTTCCGTTTTTTTGTCAAATAAAACCTGTAGCTGCAGTTTAGCCATCTTTTTTGGCCAAATAATATTGTCAGATAAATACCTTACCCAGGATTAGTGTTTTGTTCTTCCCTCATTTATAAAATATTTTCCTCATATTCTGATGGTTTAATCAAACTTGTAGAGGCATTAGAAAACAAATCCCCATATATAAGAGGTGTGACGGTACACAGAATTCATGGTTTGGTATGTACTGTACATCGGTTTTGGGGTCACGGTTCGATACGTGTTCGGTACAACAGGAAATATATATTTTTTTTTATTTTGAACAGACAGTGTTGTTTTTGATTTGAACTAGATTGTATAATTTTGTATAATTACCCCAGTAATCTGACTTAATCTCAACTATGTCTCAAACTGTGCTCAGATTTTCCAGGATACCAAAGTCTGTAATCAAAAGTCAGAGATCTCAGTATGAACTCAGGATGATCTCTACACTGTTTTTTCTGGTGTTTTTACCCTCTCCGCAGCTGATGAGTGGATTCTGTCCTAGCGCTGCTCTCGGTCTCTCTGAGTCTTTCTGCAGCAGCATCGCCGCCGGATTCACCTTCCACTTCCTATTCCCCATCCAGCAGTCATTTGGCACATCGGCGATATCTGACTGAATAAACCAGCAGAATTCACCAAACCACACCAACACAGCACAGAGGGAGAAGACACGACTGGGCTTTGCATTGAAGAAAAGTTATAGCCTACTATTTTAATTCTTCTGTCTAAATATTTGTGCATGTAATTAAACTGCAAATTAAATTAGACCTTCATACGCTTTTATTGTGCAAGATTCAGCACTGAAAATTATTCCAAATAAAAATAATGTCATTGTAATCTTTTATAATATAAGTCCTAATATATAAAATAAACTCTATCCATCTATCTTCTAAAATCTATTCATCCCTCAATCTATCTATCACTCTATCCATCTTCGCACCCATCCATCCATTATCTATCCATCTACCCATCCATCTATCCGTCCGTCCGTCCATCTGTCCATCCATCCGTCTATCTGTCCACCCAATCAATCTATCCATCTTTGCATCCATTCATGCATCCATCATCTATATATTCATCTGTCCATCCATCCATCCATCATATATCCAATAACCATCCATCCATCTATTCATACAACCATCCACCATCCATCATCTGTCCGTCCGTCCATCCATTCATCATCTATCTGTCCATCCATCCATCATCTATCTATCCATCCATCCATCCAACCATCCATCTATCTGTCCGTCCGTCCATCTGTCCATCCATCCGTCTATCTGTACACCTAATCAATCTATCCATCTTTGCATCCATCCGTTCATCCATCATCTATCTATTCATCCAACTATCCATCATCTGTCCACCCATCCATACATCCATCATATATCCAATAACCATCCATCCATCTATCTATTCATACAACCATCCACCATCCATCATCTGTCCATCCATCCGTCCGTCTGTCCATCCATCCATCATCTATCTATCCATCTGTCCATCCATCCATCTACTTATCCATCCATCTATCTGTCCGTCCGTCCATCTGTCCACCCAATCAATCTATCCATCTTTGCAGCCATCCATCCATCCATCCATCATCTATCTATTCATCCAACTATCCATCATCTGTCCATCCATCCATCCATCATATATCCAATAACCATCCATCCATCTATCTATTCATACAACCATCCACCATCTGTCCATCCATCCATCATATATTCAATAACCATCCATCCATCCATCTATTCATCTAACTATCCATCCATCATATATTCAATAACCATCCATCCATCTATCCGTCTGTCCATCCAATCAATCTATCCATCTGTCCATCCATCCATCCATCCATCATCTATCTATCCATCTGTCCATCCATCCATCTACTTATCCATCCAGCCATCATTTATTCAACCATCCATCCGTCCGTCTGTCAGTCCATTCATCCATCAATCAATCTATCCATCTTTGCATCCATCCATCATCTATCTATCTATCCATTCATTTATACATCTATCTGTCCGTCCGTCCATCCATCCAATCAATCTATACATCTTTGCATCCATCCATCCATCCGTCATCTGTCCATCCATCATCCATCACCTATCTATCCATCTGTCCATCCATCCATCCATCATATATCCAACAACCATCTATCCGTCCATCCATCCAATCAATCTATCCATCTTTGCATCCATCATCTATCTATCCATCTGTCCATCCATGCATCCATCCATCTACTTATCTATCCAACCATCCATCCGTCCGTCCATTCATCCATCAATCAATCTGTCTATCAATCTATCCATCTTTGCATCCATCCATCCATCCATCATCTATCTATACATCCAACCATCCATTTATACATCTATCTATCCGTCTGTCCGTCCATCCAATCAATCTATCCATCTGTCCATTCAGCCATCCATCCATCTATCATATATCCAACAACCATCCATTCATCCATCTATCTATTCATACAACCATCCACCATCCATCATCTCTCATCCATCCATCTATCTATCCATCTGTACATCCGTACATCCATCCAATCAATCTATCCATCTTTGCATCCATCATCTATCTATCCATCTGTCCATTCATTCATCATCTATCCAACCATCCGTCCGTTTGTCCATTTATCCATCAATCAATCTGTCTATCAATCTATCCATCTTTGCATCCATCCGTTCATCCATCATCTATCTATTCATCCAACTATCCATCATCTGTCCACCCATCCATACATATTATCTATCCAACCATCAATCCGTCCGTCCATTCATCCATCAATCAATCTGTCTATCAATCTATCCATCTTTGCATCCATCATCTATCTATCCATCTGTCCATCCATGCATCCATCCATCTACTTATCCATCCAACCATCCATCCGTCCGTCCATTCATCCATCAATCAATCTGTCTATCAATCTATCCATCTTTGCATCCATCCATCCATCCATCATCTATCTATACATCCAACCATCCATTTATACATCTATCTATCCGTCTGTCCGTCCATCCAATCAATCTATCCATCTGTCCATTCAGCCATCCATCCATCTATCATATATCCAACAACCATCCATTCATCCATCTATCTATTCATACAACCATCCACCATCCATCATCTGTCATCCATCCATCTATCTATCCATCTGTACATCCGTACATCCATCCAATCAATCTATCCATCTTTGCATCCATCCATCCATCATCTATCTATCCATCTGTCCATCCATCCATCTACTTATCCATCCAGCCATCATTTATTCAACCATCCATCCGTCCGTCTGTCAGTCCATTCATCCATCAATCAATCTATCCATCTTTGCATCCATCCATCATCTATCTATCTATCCATTCATTTATACATCTATCTGTCCGTCCGTCCATCCATCCAATCAATCTATACATCTTTGCATCCATCCATCCATCCGTCATCTGTCCATCCATCATCCATCACCTATCTATCCATCTGTCCATCCATCCATCCATCATATATCCAACAACCATCTATCCGTCCATCCATCAAATCAATCTATCCATCTTTGCATCCATCATCTATCTATCCATCTGTCCATCCATGCATCCATCCATCTACTTATCTATCCAACCATCCATCCGTCCGTCCATTCATCCATCAATCAATCTGTCTATCAATCTATCCATCTTTGCATCCATCCATCCATCCATCATCTATCTATACATCCAACCATCCATTTATACATCTATCTATCCGTCCGTCCGTCCATCCAATCAATCTATCCATCTGTCCATCCAGCCATCCATCCATCCATCATATATCCAACAACCATCCATTCATCCATCTATCTATTCATACAACCATCCACCATCCATCATCTGAGTAAAATTAAGCAGCCACAACATGTGTGTAGAATAAATTCACAAGAGAGAAAGACCTGCGCTTTAGTGAACAGCCTGGAAAGATCAAACCTCAGAAGCTGCAGGAATGTCTTTGTGCTGCTGCAACACTGTTCCAACGAATCGCTTCAATGCTGAAACTTTAATGAAAGCAGTCGATTCACACAGTTCAACGAGTGCTGATTAAAGTAAATGAAGGGCTCTCAAGGTTGTGTGCATTAATGATACAGACTCTCGCCATCTCAATGCCCATGGCTCTCATTTGGTCGGTTCTCTTCTCACAGACCGATAAGAACTTCTTGGGATCAGACAGGGCATCTGCAATCGCTGAAACGAGAAGATCTCACAGCATGAAAACACTGAGACTTAAGACGAAACTCATGCTTGTTTTTACACAAAGGCCTCTAACCTCCGAAGCCGTCGGGCACGTATGTTTTGAGGATGATGTTGCAGAAGACGGTGGCCAGGGACAGAGGTTTGTTGTACTCGTTTCGTAGGGAGATGTGCCTGTAACCAGACTGCAGTCCGTCCAGCGGGAGAATGCGCTGACCTATCAGCTTATTGCTGTCGTCGTACACAGCCACGCGCAGCACGGCGAGGTCTGGGAGGATCACCTGTGGGATCGGGGCACTGGTATGTTATTTATTCTGCTTGTGTTTTTGACTTAGAAGAAAGAGTTTCAAAAGCAAAAACGAGAGACACAGAGACCTACACTGGAAAAAACACACTCAGAAATCGTTAGTAAATTTCAGAAATAGTTACAAAGAATCGGCAAGTAACACACTGAATTGTACAAAAAAATATACAAAAATTATATATTTTGAAGTAGAAAGACTAAAATAGTATTTTCTTGTAAAACATGCTCCAATAATCTTTATTTTAATTAAAAAATCATTTTACAGCATAGAATTCTAAATAATAAATTGTTCATGACATTTTTAATCAAAAAAGATTCAGTATTGTTTTTCCTTTTTTCGTGTATTTATTTATTTAAGTTTAATAAATAAGTAGGCCTGCTTTTTTTATGTATTTTTTTATTTATTTGTATTTTTTTTATAACTGGGACCTTGGCATTTTGGAGTTGTTTTTTTTACATTTATGTTTGCTTTATTAATTATAAAATTACAATTCATTACAAAATATGTTAATGCAAATGTAAATTGCAATGTCTGATTCAGAAATAAGACATGGGCTTTGTGTTTAGTACAATCTGTTAAGAAGGATACATAATTTATGATTTCTGAGTCAAATTGATTGGTTGGTTGATTGATTGATTGATTGGTTGACTGGTTGATTGATTGGTTGATTAGTTGATTGATTGGTTGATTGATTGGTTGATTGATTGATTG
>NW_015646430.1:175417-190417 GCF_001515625.1 Sinocyclocheilus rhinocerous | reverse complement strand
TTAGCAGGCGCTTTATGCAAAGTGACCCACAGTACACCTATTACAGTCACATTTTACATAATTAACATGCTTTATTGTCTTACTGTGGCGCTAACAAACCTCACTGCTAAAGAGGTGATAGAGATTCATTTAACCAGTTATTAAACCAGAAGTGTTATTATTCAGGTAATATGTTAAAAAGTTTGACTAACTAAAAGAGAACTGGGTCTTTTTCACTTGGTTTAAAGGAAGAATTCCTACACTTTTTAATTAATGAATGTACAAGATTTTTCCACAAAAATAGATTTAAAGAAAAAATATAGAAATACTTTTAAATAGATTGAAAGAAATAAATGTTAAATAAATACATTTAACTAGATTTGCCTAAACAGATTAAAATAATACATTTAAAGAAATACGTTTAAATAAATAATTTTAAATAGATTTAAATAAAAAAAAAACATTAATATATTTAAATAAATAAATTGAAAGAAATACATTTGTAGAAATTTAAATAAATTAATAAAAAACAAATGAATAAAGAAATACATTTAAATAAGCAGAAATATATTTAAATTAATTTAGAGAATTACATTCTAAAAGATTTAATGAAATAAATAAATAAACAAACAAACGGAGAGATTCACTAATGAATCATTCAGACCCACTGACCGATTCTTTAAAAGAACCGACTCAAAAGAACAACTCACTCATAAATTGCAAGCAGGTTTTACTAAAAAACATACAGTATATTCACTGTATTTCTGCGCCTTTTGTGAGCCTGGAAAACAGGTTTTTCAAATATGTGCAGATTGTCCATGACCGCAGGAACCCTGTAAAATCACACCTGGACGATCACTCCATCCACCGGCGTCTCTGAGAACGGGTCGAACATCTGATCGGGCTTCAGCAGATACCTGTGAGAGTCCAGAGCAGAGTCAAGCTGGACCGTCTCCAGCACGGCAGAGCGGAGCCGCTCATTACAAGAGCTATTATCAGCAGTCACCTTAAAGCAATGATCCATTTAATGAAGTCTCTCTTGTCCCATATTTAATTTACACCGCTAAACATAACGCTAATGGATATAGCGCTGCTTTGCCGTGATTAATGTGTTGATTAATATGTTTGGAGTTTTCACAGTGTCTCACAGCGTGGATCACACATCAGCTCTTGATGAGAGCAAATTAACACTGACAACTGCTGCTGCTTTAAAGAAGAAATTAGGCAAAACGGCAAAAAAAAAAGATTATATTATGTATAATCTATTTTATGTGGGCAAATCATTTACATGATGCAATTATGTACAAAAAAATGTTATTATTAAGCCATAGTTTAGTATTTTTTCCCCCACTTTTATTTATTTATTCAAATGTAATAATCTATTTTATGTGGGCAAATCATTTATATGATGCAATTATGTACAAAAAAAGCTATTATTAAGCCATAGTTTTGTATTTTTTCCCACTTTTATTTATTTATTCAAATGTATTTATATATATATTTACATTTCTGTATTTAGATTTAGATGTATTAATTTATATTTATTTATTTAAAATTATTGTATTTATTTGAAACACATGTATTTATTTACATATATTTAAATTTCTATCTATTTACATCTATGTAATATTATTTATTTATTTAAGTTTATTTAAAATGATTTTTTTTTCATTTAAAATGAATGTATTTATTTGAAACAAATGTATTTATTTACATATATTTAAATGTAGTTATATATATTTACATTTATTTATTTAAATTATGTTAAATTAATTATTTATTCATTTCTATTTAACAAAAACCAATTCACAAACAAAAAATGAAATGATGTAAATCTAACAAAATTAATAAATCAATAAATTGAAAATTAATTCACAAGTAAATAAATAAACAAATAAACAAATCTATTATATTACCATGCTTTTTAAAATATATTTTAATGAATGATTTTCTATGATTTTGACATTTTAATTTAATTTACTGCAATAAAATAAAATAAATGTAATAAAAATAAATTCACTAATAATGAAAAAAAAAAATTAACTATGACATTACCATGCATTTTTGTCATATGGTAATATCATACCATAGTATAGTAGTACCTTAAAGAACCATCATAATACCATGGTAATCATATCTGACACATCAAACTCTCTCCAGCAGACAGCGAGAGAACAAACCAACGCAAACACAGCCTGTCAGAGTCTCCACATGTTTTCACAGCACACAAAGCTCCTCAAAGCGGATTCCTGTTCAATATTTGAGCAGAATCACAGTACCAGGTGAATCAGATCGGCTGAAGAAGAGACGTCACCACAAAATCAAAAGACAGAAATAAGTTTTATTGTCCATTTTGCTTAAAGACACAGTTCCCACACCTCTGACCAATCGATTTCCATTATTGTGACTTTTTTTCATTTTAATGCTCTCACAAAGAGGTATTATAATGACTTTCAATATCAAATGTTTTGCTCTATTACGGGCCGAATTGTCTGTAGCCATTTAAAATTAGAGGCAACCACTGCATTTTAATCACGATCCAAGCCAGTCTAGCTCCAACCCTAATCCCTCCAGGACCGAAGTTGCCCAGCCCTGATCCAAACAAAGATGCTGCATACATGAGCAGTTGCTGATTTAAATTAGATTAAATTAATTCAAAATCTGAAGCAAAAACAGAATGCTCTGACTTTAGCACTGTGAAACTGTGCAACATAAAACACATCTGAACGAGACTGAAACAGCAGACGGCTGAATGAGACGCAGATTCACTCTCTGACAGCAGGAGGCGCTCACGGAACAGCAGCGATACAGCGTTTCCTTGGTTACCGCTGTAAACAAAGCAGCACTGCGCTTATAAACACTACTTTAAGGAAGGAATAATTGCTGACGGGCTGTTTAATTATTAGAAACCACTGCATTTTAATCACGATCCAAGCCAGTCTAGCTCCAACCCTAATCCCTCCAGGACCGAAGTTGCCCAGCCCTGATCCAAACAAAGATGCTGCATACATGAGCAGTTGCTGATTTAAATTAGATTAAATTAATTCAAAATCTGAAGCAAAAACAGAATGCTCTGACTTTAGCACTGTGAAACTGTGCAACATAAAACACATCTGAACGAGACTGAAACAGCAGACGGCTGAATGAGACGCAGATTCACTCTCTGACAGCAGGAGGCGCTCACGGAACAGCAGCGATACAGCGTTTCCTTGGTTACCGCTGTAAACAAAGCAGCACTGCGCTTATAAACACTACTTTAAGGAAGGAATAATTGCTGACGGGCTGTTTAATTATTAGAAAATAATGCACACTCGAGATGCTGATGCGGCCAATAATTCAACGGACCGGAGTCAATTATTCCAATTATACCTCAAGACATTGTTCAGATATTGTATTCAAGACATTTGTCAGGTTTTTGTTCTTAAAACACGACTCAAATGTTCTGCTCTCCACCCAAATATAAAAGCTGCTGTCAGTCATTGAAGATTTGACGGAACTTGCGGCTCAATTGGACTCTTGTCGTGTCAGATGACGTCGCCATCTTTGATGTTACTTTGGTCAATGTTGCTATGGTAACTAGTAAAGAATATGGGCTTGACTCCCGTTGCACGTTCATACAGACAGTATCCGAGACGCTACTGTAAGCTGCTGTGTGAACGGGACATTTCGAGACTCACACCTGTAAGTAAATGCGGTTGTCAATTCCAAAAACTGACGGTGCGAACGGCGCTTTAGGAACTAATTTCTTACGCATCTCATCCCACGCCTCCGTTGCTAATTCCAAAATGTCCTTTATAAAACGGATAGTTCCGGTCCTTGATTCTGATTGGTTGAGCCAAGTTCGAAGCTGTTGTAAATTACTCTACAAACACACACCTTTGTTTACATTTGTGTGTTGCTCCGCAACCATTTTGTTGGAACCACAACCGTCTCTGAGGAACTACATTGTTTGGCGGAAGAATAATGTTTTTATTCATATCATTACACTTTATTTGCTCTGTTTTATTTTGTGAAACCTTACTACGTATATGGAATATATACGCTTCGCTTATTGCTTTATTTAGACCTAGTAATGGAGGCTTGATCCGTTGATATCCGATGAAAAAAACAACAAAATTCTGTGGCAAAAACATGGACATAATTTGTCATTTTTATCCTATTGTTTACTATATTTATAAGCTTGGTCAGTGTTGTCGT
Source organism: Sinocyclocheilus rhinocerous (assembly GCF_001515625.1). NCBI lineage: Eukaryota > Metazoa > Chordata > Actinopteri > Cypriniformes > Cyprinidae > Sinocyclocheilus > Sinocyclocheilus rhinocerous. Next base: position 186,241 of record NW_015646430.1, on the reverse strand, counting down.
GGGTTTTGGTTCTTTTGCTGTTGTAGGCTGTAAGGACCTTTGAAATCACTGAAATCATTTGGCAAAGTGATATTGTATGGACATGTAATGACCTGCCTGGAACTACTTTATCTGTGCGTTTCCCTGAAAATAACTGCACACCTTAGAACGTCTGTCAACCAATCAGATTCAAGCATTCAACAACCCTGTAGTTTAATATGTATTATACAGAGGCAAGATGAAACGAAAATACAATCTAAACCTTTCTGAAGACAAAAGAGCCGGTTGGCGTTCGCACGTTTTGGCCGGTTCCGATTTATGGCCGCTTTAACATTATTTGTTACTAACATTGATTTTTTTTCGGGCCAGGAAAACACAAATACAATTTTTTTAAGAATAATTTTTCAGGACAACAACAAGATTTTCCAGGACATTTTACATTTTCTGTCATTTTCCATGTGTTTTCCAGGACTGGAAAATTAGTCGTCAATTTTCCAGGTTTTCCAGGAATCGTGGGAACCCTGAAACTGGATCTAATGGAAAATATATTTAATTATTATGAAAACTTGCAAAATGTGACTTGTTCTTGTGAGAAACTCCAGAAGTTGCAGTGACTGATGCACAGATGGAGTCCAGAGATGCTGCAGCGCGTGTGTGCGCGTGCGTGCGTGTGTGTGTGTGTGTGTGTCGTCTGCATCACCTGGGGTCTGGAAGTTCAGTGCTACCATCTGGCAACCGGCGTTCCAGAAGATCTGTGGCATATAATTACTGGAGTCCACTCGGCCTCCTTTAGGGTAGATGCGACTCATCTGCCGTTTGTTGTAGCTGCGCATCTCATTGAAGGAAACTAAAACAGAAAGGTTTCGGGGAGTTCTGGGTCTTATTTTAAGATCTGCACACTTTAAACTCCATCCTGGAAGGCATCCTCATGCTGTAGGTCTGCTGCTTTCACACTACAAACGCGCTTTGAAAGAGAACAGAGATGTGACGGATCTCTCATTAAACTGCAAACCTCTCAGTCAGGCAGGCTTTTCTTCTCATGTGCTTCAGAAGATTTAATCTTAGTTAGAAGGAACCGGCACACACACACAGACACACAGACACACAGACACAGACACAGATTAAATTTCAGTATATAAAATGGAATAAAATAAATCTAATAAATGTACAGTATGCATATATTTTTATATTCACTAATAAAAAATATATTATGAAAAGAAATGTAATTATAAATGTAATAATATATGTAACAATAAATGTAATAAAAATAAATTCACAAATAGAATTTAAAATGCTAATAAAAAGAAATAATAGTAAACATTAAAATATTAGGTTTCAATATTAAATATCTGACATTTTATTTATTCATAAATAAAAATCTAAGTGGATTAAATGTAATAAATAGATATAATAGATAGATGTAATAAATATATGCATATATTTTATATTCACTAATAAAAAAATAAATTATAAAAATTCTATAAGTTTAATAAATAAAAAAAATATATATATATATTTTAAAAAATAGAACATTAGGCTTCAGTATTAAATGTCTGACATTTAATTTGCTAATAAATAAATAAAAATGAAATAAATCTAATAAATATGCATATTTTTAAACTAACTAATAAAAAATTATTATGAAAATTCAATACATTCAATAAATACAAAATAAATGTACAAAAATAAAATAATAATAATAATAAAAACTGTTTGTCATGCATTTTTTATATTTTACTCCAAAGATTACATTTATTTTCTACTAAATAAAAACAATTACGTGTAATAAAATAAATAAATTCACTTATAAAAAATTAAAAAGAAAATAATAATAATAAAAACTGTTTGTCATGCATTTTTTTATGTTTTACTCCAAAGATTACATTTATTTTCTACTAAATAAAAACAATTACCTGTAATAAAATAAATAAATAAATAAATTCACTTATAAAAAATGTAAACTACGATACTACCTCTAGATTTTATTCAAACATTTTATATACAGGTGAAGAGGTGAATAAAAGGCATTAAACTGTACTTGAAAAAAAATACTGCAAACTGTATCCAGCTATCCATCTTATTTTGTGCGCTCACACGCCCCCTGGGAACAGAGACGTAAACTACAACTTTAACAGCAAGAAGTTCATAAAATACAACTAAAGTTAAAGGTGCACCAAGTAACTTTTTCCATTGTAAAATGTTTTACATCTAAAGAAATGTGTTTTAAAATGACCAAACATGAGATAGAAGCTGTTTTATGCTGCAACCGGTCACATGGTCAGCTAAATACATAATCGCTGTTATAGGAGACACATTTAGTGCAGAATAAATGATCAATATACACCAGGCAGGCATTTCTACAATAGCTAGCCAAACACTTATGCATGATGTTGCATCTTTATAGTCCAAGACTACTTTTACAAGATAAATACTTTCTGCACCTTTAAATGAGAACCATAAAATTGACATTTAGCTTTAAGGGCCAGAAATAAGTGTGTGAGAAATGACTTCGCATGCAAAAGAAAGGATACTTCACAAATTCAATGGCATTTGTCCTTAAATATCCCAAACCGACAGACTCGTTGAAGGAAGACATGTTGTGATGAATATTATTTTCTGTGGACAAACACAAAAACATCATCTAACAGTCCTAAAACAAAAACGCGTTTGACTGTATGAAAACTATTCAAAGCTGAAATTAAAAAATAAAATAAAATAAAATAAAAAACAAATGAAAAATTAGAAATGTTGGCTTGGCAAATAATTGAAATAAATTCAAGTTGAAGCACTAAAATTACTAATCCGAAGTGAATAAAAATTAAAACTGAAATCAAAATAAATAAATAAATACCAAATAGCAGTATTCATATAATAATAATAACAATCATAATAACAACATGACAAAAGTGTAACAAAATTTCTAAAAAATAAACAAAAATTAAAATGCAAACAGAAAATATTAATGTAAAAAGTAATATTATTATTAATAATAAAATGACAAAAGCACAAATTAGCATTACTTTTAATATTATATTTAATATTATATATTAATAGTAATATTAAAAAACTAGCAAAAGCACAGCTTGTTTAAAGTAATTTTGCTATGAACTTTTGTCATTTCATTCGTTTTTTTTAAATACTGTAATTTTATTATTATTTTTAATATTACTATTTTCTTAATACTATTTACTATTTTTAATTTTAGTTTATTTTTTTCGGTAGTTTTAAGTAAAATTTAAATTAAATCTAAAAATAATATATTAAAAAACTAATGAAATATTATAGAAATAATACTAAAATAACTAATGAATGTGAACTGGTGTTCACATACTTTTGTACAGCATGTTTCAGACCTAAATGTTGTCTTTTTAGTGCAAATGTACTTGCCCTCGGCTTCCTCAAAGCCGGTGAACTAGTTAATGATACTGGACAGATCCGGGCGGATGTTAGCAGTGGCCGCCACATCCGTGTACGACTGAATCAGCGCTTGTTCACCAGCCTGTGAAAAACTAATACAAATATTAAGAAAATGTGCTGTGTTTATCCGAGCAAATCTCATCAGCTCAATAGTGTTTGCTCAAATCTCTAACCCAGAGTTTGCCTTTCTAACGAGAGACTGAACTTTGCAGCACTACAGCGTTTCTTAATGCGTGTCGATGACAGCGAGCGTCTGCGAGATTCCCCTCTTCAGAAGGTAAGAGACAGTAATGGGTAAATCTGGCAGAAATATAAAAGCTTCTTCAGCCCATTATCATGATAAAAGGCTTTGAGTGAAGTCTGTGTTATTTCATGACACTCCTCACCAAATAACAAAACCTCACGATCGTCTCCATTTCTCCTTTGCTCTTTGAAGAAGAAAAAACTGTCAGAAGTTACTTTAATAAAGCAAGTTTTAAAAATGCATGCACAATATAGAAATGATAACTTCTTTGAGATAAAAGCGAAAAAGAGTTTACTCACACAACTTAATTTCTTCTGTGAGAAACAGAAGAATTTATTTTTTAAATCCGAGTTATCATTAACTAAAACTAAAACCATTTAAATATTTTTGTTACCTAAGAATAAAACGAAATATAAAAAAAATAAAATAAAAATATAAAAAAGCTAGTTGCCAGCACTTCTAATTTTCCTTTAGATTAACTTGAAAATAAAATAACAAAAATTGTAACAGAAATAGAATTTCTAAAAACTACAAACATATTAAAACTAAGACAAAAATGCAAGAAAATGACTAATTCTTTAAATTCAAAATGAAAAATGTAAAACTAAAATGATTCATTTTAAAAACTCGATATTTTTTACAAAATGTAAATGTATGTAAAAATGTATGTAAAAATTCAAAATATTAATAAAAACTATAATGGTATATCAGTGATATTATAATAACATGGATAAATCAGCATAAAAGCAAATGCATATAAAACTGTCTTTGTAACTAAAACTAACTAAACTCAAAAGAAAACTTAAAAAAAATTATATAATAAAAAAGCTATATATACATAAAAAAAGAACAAAAATGACTACAAATTAAAATGAATAGGGAAAATATAAAAAACTAATTCAAAATATTAATTAAAACAATAATATAACACTGATAAAAGCAGCATAAAAGCACATTTGTATTATTATTATTTTAAATTTATTATAAATTATTATAATAATATTTATTTATTTATTATTATTATTTTGTTATGTCTTAATTACAGTGCAAGCCATTTTTAGGATCAGACTATTTTAAAACTATAATAGTATCTCAATGATAGTAAAATAACACTGATAAAATCACCATAAAAGCAAATAAATAAAGCGTATGTGCTTGTATGTTTATGAACTGTGACTGTATGTGAAAGTGCTGCACTAAGATTCGTGTTTTTCCACAGAAACAAACAACAGCAAACATGTTTGGAACGACATGAGTGCATTTTGATTTCTGGGTGAATTATGGCTGTAATGGTGATTATATAAGAATGATGTAAGGACCTTTCTGGGTCGGAGTGCCTCTTCCTCACGACTCTCTTCCTCAGTGATCAGACATCCGTGAATCCAGCTCTGCTAAAGATTAAACATACATTTCATTACTCAAAAAAAGGACTGAATGTGAAACTAATGCAATACTTCAAAATATAGTGTAGAAACAATACACAAGACTACTTTAAGGTGATTTATCATTCAAATACAGGATTTCTCTATGCCATTATGCAAAGGTTAGCCAATCGCAATGGAAATCATTTGCATACAGTAAACATACTCTGCAGCAAAATTATCCTGTTCAAATGTAGAATCTGAGACAGTTATTTTAATATTACATATACTATTACAGTATTTATTGATATTTGATTTAACTTTTATTTTTAGATTTTAAATTATCATTTCAGTTTGACTTATTAATTGTAGTTGAAGTTTTAGTAATTTTGTTGTGTTTTTGTAAATGTTATTAGTTTTTTTTTTAATGTCTATAATTTTTATTCATTATTATTTCAGCTTTATTTATTATTTATTTTATTTATTTATTTATATTTTAGAACTTAAAGTTAAACTAAACGAAAATCAGAATTTCAGTATATTTATATTTTTAGTTATCATTTTAATTTTAGTTTAAGTTTAGGGGATTTTTAATGTGCTTTTGTCATTTTTTATATTTCTATTTAGCTTAAATTTATTTTTATTTCAGTAATTTTAGTACTCAAACTTATTTTTGTTTCAGTTCAGTTAATTGCCATTTTTTATTAGTTATTTTATTTTATTTTTATTTATTTTATTTTTATTTCAGTTTCTGTAATTTTAGTACTCAAACTTATTTTATTTCAGTTCAGTTAATTGCCATTTTTATTAGTTTATTTTATTTACATTTTTATATATTTTTTATTTTATTTTTATTTCAGTTTTAGTAATTTTAGTACTCAAACTTATTTTTATTTCAGTTCAGTTAATTGCCATTTTTTATTTGTTATTATATTTTATTTTTATTTATTTTATTTTATTTCAGTTTCTGTAATTTTAGTACTCAAACTTATTTTATTTCAGTTCAGTTAATTGCCATTTTTATTAGTTTATTTTATTTACATTTTTATATTTTATTTTTATTTCAGTAATTTTAGTACTCAAACTTATTTTTGTTTCAGTTCAGTTAATTGCCATTTTTATTAGTTTATTTTATTTACATTTTTATATTTTATTTTTATTTCAGTAATTTTAGTACTCAAACTTATTTTTGTTTCAGTTCAGTTAATTGCCATTTTTATTAGTTTATTTTATTTACATTTTTATATTTTATTTTTATTTCAGTAATTTTAGTACTCAAACTTATTTTTGTTTCAGTTCAGTTAATTGCCATTTTTATTAGTTTATTTTATTTACATTTTTATATTTTATTTTTATTTCAGTTTTAGTAATTTTAGTACTCAAAGTTGTTTTATTTCAGTTCAGTTAATTGCCATTTTTTTATTAGTTTTTTTATTTTATTTATTTATTTATTTATTTTATATTTATTTCAGTTTTAGTAATTTTAGCACTCAAACTTATTTTATTTCAGTTCAGTTAATTGCCAAGGCTACATTTTACCTAACATTTTGTTAAGTTGTTAAGTTTTTCCACTTAATTTCAATTGATAAAAAAAATGTTTTTTAATAGTTTCAGTTAACAATAACAACACAGCTTTGTGAGAGATTGGAAAATGACCATGAACATCTAAATTATGACAAACGTGCAAAATACGACCCTTTTACAGCCTGTAACTAGAAGCATTTATAATAGTTTAATGCATAAAGCATTATATGTAAACAGATTATGGGAATGCATTAATTGAAAAATGAATAGCTGGAATGCAATGTAAGACGCTCTGGATAAAAGCATCTGCCAAATGCACAAATGTAAATGTAAACAGTTATTTGTTCTCAGTATGCAAGGAAACAGATAAGACCTCTAGTTTTAAATAGGGTGCAAAAACGTAATGCCGCCAAGCAAATAATTAACAGATGTGCTTTGCATTTTAACGAGTCTTCCTCACCGGTGGACGTCTCCTCCTCATTCTCATCTTCAGACATGTTTGTAGAGATGCTCGGCTCTCCGGCCTCCATGTGCTTCCTGAAGTGCTCCAGCTGTTCTGTTTGACAAAACTTATTAATATGCATCACTTTTTAGTTTTTAGGACCTTGAGAATTACATTTGTTCACATACTGAGAATATAACTACTTCCCAAACACAAATAGTTACCATGGATACTACCAAAATACTTCCAAATTTATAAGTGGCACTTGTGATCAGAATATCATAGAGAACTTGAGGATCTGATGTTAAGTACTTTATTATGATTTTACTGTCGTAACTGGTAGAAATGACTGTGGTCAACTTTTGAATGGGGTTTATATCACTACTTATTTCAACTTCAGGTTTTAATCTTCTGTTCTTGATGAGGATTTTTCCTTTGAGGTCCTTTGGAGACGGCAGCGGGCATCCGGCCTCCATCTGAGACAGAAAGAAAGAAAAAATTGTATAATTGTGTTATGGGCTTTTGAATAAACACACAATATAATACAGGTTTAAAGTGTTAATTAAACGCACCGGGAAATCCTCTAACGGCTGTTTCAGGAGCAAATCTCCAAAAATGTCCTCGCAGTAGCGCGCCAGTTTATACTGCTGATGTTTCCTGAGAGAAACACAACACAGCGTGTTTATTGTGCATTTCTTTTATAATTATTAAAGGAATAGTTCACCCAAAAGTCGTCTTGGGTATTCTGTAGTCTTTGCAATAATCCACAAGTAATCCACACCACTCCAGTCCATCAGTTAATGTCTTGGGAAGACAAAAGCTGAAACAAATCCATCATTAAGATGTTTTTAACTGCAATACGAGTCCATAATCCATAATAACGCTTCCTCCAGTGAAAAAGTTATCTTGTCTGAATCAGGAGAGAAATCTGCACAGATCAAGCAGCGTTTATAAGCCAAAACAGCTCTAAACAAATATGTGGCTGGATTTTGATGTGAGAGACAACAGGAGATGGACTGGAGGATACAATGGAGGAAGCGTTATTATGGATTATGGACTCATATTTTAGTTAAAAAAAACGTCTTGATGAATTTGTTTCTTACAAACACACAGCTTTTGTCTTCTCAAGACATTAACTGATGGACTGGAGTGATGTGGATTACTTGTGGATTATTGTGATGTTTTTATCAGCTGTTTGGACTCTCATTCTGACGGCACCCATTCACTGCAGAGCATCCATTGCTGAGACACTGATGCAATGCTACATTTCTCCAAATCTGATGAAGAAACAAACTCATCCTAATCTTAGATGGCCTGAGGGTGAGCACATTTTCAGCAAATTTTCAGTTTTGGGTGAACTATTTCTTTAAACTCAAATTATTTATTCATCTAGCTTGTGAGATATTAATAGGGCCTGGATAAATAGTCTCCTTGACCTGAGCACATACGTACGTGCAGTGGTTTTCGAAGGACAGAATCACAGGATACTCTGATGTCATGAAGGCTGTTTCTTTTATTCCCTGAATGACGTCCTGCATTTAACGAACAGTAACTGTTTTTCAGTTTAAATATTTGAAGCATTAATACAGATACATTTACTTAACTATTTAAGGCTCAAGAGAAATAGATGATATCACATAAGATTCCTTTGGAACATTTATAGAAAAAAGAACACAACTCTGGTTTGAAATCAATTCTGAAGGCACACACTGAAGCTGCTGAAGGTTTCTGTGTTTGTGTTCACCTTGAAGAGGACATCTGTGCACATGGCCTTGCCGTGGGTGATTATGGGCTCCTGATCTTCACTTTTTCCATCCCAGCAGTCCAACTCAACACACCTGTCAATAAAACAATACGCCACATGCTCCTGACGCTTTCAACAATAAAAACTCAAAATGACAGACGATTTGCATTAATTAATAGGTTTGGTTTTGAAATGTATGATTCAAAAATCACACTCTTTATCAGTATCTTTGTGTTGTTATGCAGTAAAACTATCTGTACAACAACATAGAGTACGGCGCAAAATTACAAACCTTTTTTTATTTCATTAAACATTACACTTTATAAGTGTACTGGCAGTACAGTATTCTTGTTTACTTACAGTAAACATTTTTGCTAGAATTTATGGTAACACTTTACAATAAGGTGTCATTTGTTAACATTAGTTAAATTATTAACTAACATGAATGAACAATACATGTTTTACAGTATTTATGAATCATAAAAATACAGTATTTCATTAAACATTACACTTTATAAGTGTACTGGCAGTACAGTATTCTTGTTTACTTACAGTAAACATTTTTGCTAGAATTTATGGTAACACTTTACAATAAGGTGTCATTTGTTAACATTAGTTAAATTATTAACTAACATGAATGAACAATACATGTTTTACAGTATTATGAATCATAAAAATACAGTCGTTCATTGTTTGTTCATGTTACTTCACAGTGCATTAACTAATTAACAAACACAACTTGTAATTGTAATAATGCATTAGTAAATGCTGAAATTAACATTAATAAATAAAATAATAAATGCAGTAGAAGTATTGTTCATTCTTAGTTCATATTAACTAATGTTAACTAATGAACCTTATTGTAAAGTGTTACCGAATTTATATTGTAGCAAATAGCAACATTGTATAATATTTGTTAAGACTTTATGATAGCTGTAATTGATAAGGCATTCACATATTTTTTGCTTTACAGATTGATAGATGTATAATAACCACATTTGACAATATATTAATCAAAATTGATGTTTTTCCTCATGATTTAAAAAGTGCATCAATAAATGATGTCATAATATTGCAATAAAACTTGTTTTTAAAGAAAGTTATTAAATTAAATCCAAGTGTTACCCATTTCAAAATACCCCACAATAAATAAATATTTTCAAATAACATATACTGCTTTCCTTATTAATTGATGTACAATCACATTTGAAAATATATGAATCAATGTTGATAAATGGCATTTCTCAATGTAAAAACAGTTAGTTAACAGGTAATCTCATAATAATGCAATAAAATGTTTGTTTTTAAAGGAGGATAAGTGTTGCACAATAAACAAACAAATAAATGGGGAAAGAATTCATAAATAAAAAAGTTATTGGAAATGCAATAGATGATTTTTTTTTTTTTTACATTTGCAGTCATTTGAATCCCATAAGGCTGATATTGTGCATCTGCTCGCACCTGCAGCCGGTCAGCAGCACCCATCTGTACATCTCCACTGACGACTTCCCTCCAAACTGTCTGCCGGTCAGGTACGTGTTGTGAGACGAGTTGATGAAGTAGTGAGACAGCGGATGATCCATCTCCTGATTAAACCTCCAGCCGGTCCAGAAACACAGGAGCGTTTCCATCAGATACCGGCAGAACCCGTCACATGACATCAGACCTGCACAAAGCCATCCATCCATTCATTACTCATGCATTTATTAACCAGACAGTCCTTTAATTCATCTAAATCTGTCTGTTGAAATGAACGTTAGTTACTGTACTTCTACACTAGGTGGCGCTCCAACATTACAAAACTGTATTTACATAATACGATATGAATGTATAAGGAATGAAGGATGAGAACAAACTATGAATAAGCCGTTAAATCATAACAATAATACTTTACATTTACGGTCTAGTAAAACTAGAAAACATAAAAGAATAAAATAAACTTGACAGGTTGGTGTGGATACATTTAAATGGCTGCTTGTCAAATAGATACAGTAAATAAATGCAGATTACATTTTGATTTTAGGCGAGTTTAGGCCTAAGTTATTTTACTATGTGAGATGCTGTAGTAAATAGTTAATTATATATATATATATATATATATATATATATATAC
>NW_015646430.1:174437-174833 GCF_001515625.1 Sinocyclocheilus rhinocerous | reverse complement strand
GCAAAGATGTGTTAAATTGATAAGAAGTGATAGCAAAGATTTATATTGTTAGAAAATATTTATATTTTGAATAAATGCTGTTCTTTTTAACTTTTTATTCATCAAAGAATCCTGAAAAACGTATTGCAGTTTCCAAAAAAAAAATATTTGGCAGCACAGCTGTTGCAAACATTGATAATTCTAATAATAAATCAGCATATTAGAATGATTTCTGAAGGATCATGTGACACTTTATACTGGAGTAATGGCTTTCCATCACAGAAATAAATTATATTTTAAAGGATATTAAAATAGAAACCATTATTTTATATTGTAATAACATTTTGCAAGATTACTGTTTTTTCTGTATTTTTGATCAAATAAATACAGCCTTGATGAGCATAAGAGACTTCTTTA
>NW_015646430.1:168608-170499 GCF_001515625.1 Sinocyclocheilus rhinocerous | reverse complement strand
GAAAAAACAGTAATCTTGCAAAATGTTATTACAATATAAAATAATGGTTTCTATTTTAATATCCTTTAAAATATAATTTATTTCTGTGATGCAAAGCTGAATTTCCATCAGCCATTACTCCAGTATGAAGTGTCACATGATCCTTAAGAAATCATTCTAATATGCTGATTTATTAATAAAATTATCAATGTTGCTCTTCTTTTTAACATTTATTCATCAAAGAATCCTGAAAAAAGTATCGCAGTTTCCAAAATATTTGGCAGCACAACTGTTGATAATTCTAATAATAAATCAGCATATTAGAATGATTTCTGAAGGATCATGTGACACTTTATACTGGAGTAATGGCTTTCCATCACAGAAATAAATTATATTTTAAAGGATATTAAAATAGAAACCATTATTTTATATTGTAATAACATTTTGCAAGATTACTGTTTTTTTCTGTATTTTTTATCAAAATGCAGCCTTGATGAGCAGAAGAGACTTTAAAAAAAAAACATATATATATATATATACACACACAAAAATATTTTATATAAACATTTATTTGACTGCAAAATGCTGGCATTGACTGATCACAATCAAGTATTCCAGAGAAATGGATAATAAATCAGAGTAATAAAAGACAAAACAAAGGTATTAGACACCATTAGAAGTGTAAATAGTCACTTATAAACACAACAATGTGCGACACACCTTTCCTCTTGAGTTTCTCATCAGGTTCATATCGCTGTATGATTTGGAGAGCACATTTAGAGTCGAAGAACGGGAAGAGTATTTCATTCAGACGCGGATCTCTCTGATTCTACGCAAGAGAACACAACCTGCAGGTTACATTAACTAGGTCAAGGAACACGAGTAATTTGTTAAAAGCATCTTTGTTTAATAAACAGCCGCAGAAATGTAAACAAAAGGAACGGCTCTTTTTAAATGAAGCTGCTTCTTTGAAGAAGTAGAAGAGAAGAGAAACGTTAATTGAAACAACAGAGAATGAAGACTAAAGACTTCGAAGAAGAAAAGACACAAAACAGACACAGAAGTCTTCATAATACTTGATCTAATGATTCAAACTGGGATGTTCTGTCATTCAGGCTAACATTCGGTTTTCATTGCATGCAGACGTAAAGGAACATTACAGACGCGTCTGCTAGATAAACACGCTGTCCAGGAATAAGAAAAGTGCAAAAATCAGCTCACATGCAGGATGTTGAAAGTTATCAAAAGGAAAACATTGCTTACTTCATTCAAAAAGTGGACTAACTGGTCCACGCTTAAATAATCGCCTTTGTCTCCACTGCTGAAAAGAAAAGCAGCGCATGAAAGACGACGCACAAAACCAACCTAAACTCAGAATTGACCTTTTACTTTTTACTAAGCATTAGTTCACCCAAAAATTACCTCAGGTCATCCAAGATTAGGATGAGTTTGTTTCTTCATCAGATTTGGAGAAATGTAGCATTGCATCAGTGTCTCAGCAATGGATCATCTGCAGTGAATGGGTGCGTTTCTAACTAAAATAATCCATAATAACGCTTCTTCCAGTGAAAAAGTGGTCTGGTCTGAATCAGGAGAGAAATCTGCACAGATCAAGCACAGTTTACAAGCCAAAACAGCTCTAAACAAATATGTGGCTGGATTTTGATGTGAGAGACAACAGGGGATGGGCTTTTTCACTTGAGGAAGCATTATTATGGATATGGACTTTAGCAACGGTTTGAAGTTAAAAGTCTTAATGATATATTTGTTTCTAACAAACACGCAGCTTTTCATTTCTCCAGATGTTACCTAATGGACTGGAGTGGTGTGGATTACTTGTGGATTATTGTGATGTTTTTATCAGCTGTTTGGACTCTCATTCTGACGGCACCCATTCACTGCAGAGCAAGTG
>NW_015646430.1:165639-168421 GCF_001515625.1 Sinocyclocheilus rhinocerous | reverse complement strand
AAAAAATATTTTATTTATAAATAAAATAAAAAGTCAATTTTAAACATTATATTTTTAATATTACATTTTTTATATTTTACATATTTAATACACAGCATTATTTTATAAACGGCATTTATGCACAGCATTACATATTTTATATTTTACATATATTTTATACACAGCATGCAGAAAACAGTAGTATTTCGTTTTAATTTAGTTCACTGTCACCACTAAAAGCAAACGGAAACAACATTCAGCTTGTGTGGTTCACAAATTAAGCGTTAGCGTTAGTTCTGGCAGGTCACGTGAGTCAAGCTTGCATCAGCTGATTCTCAGCTGATCACATCTACCTATAGGAATACGACACCTATCGCGGCATTCCTATATAAACTATATTCAGTATTATTCAGCAGCTTTTCAGCTTGCTCAGGAGCAAATTACCCTCCTCCATCCCCAGCTCCTCCTTGCGCCCCAGTCAGGACTTGGCTTTCTGATATTCCTTGCTAATCAGACTCCTTTATCTTGAATAAAGTGTTACACTTAAATATCAAGTACATTAATGATATCTGCCTTGTTCTGTTCTGTTAACCCTAGGGGGGTTATTATTGCTGCTCTCCCTGCTCATTCATGACAGGCTGCATGGATGGGCAGGGAGTTTTTTGCCCAGAACAGAACCAAATCAAACTCTATGCTAAGTATCTACCATTTTGACGATAGTGGTCCTGACAGAACTACTGTTTTGACTACATCAACGCTTTCCAAGAAGAAGGAGAAAATGGCGGCCTGAGCAGATTCAACATGTCTGTCAGAGATGATAATGTACCTAATGCATAACACACGACTATAAATTTGTTCTTCACTTGCTGAAATTGAATTGGAATGATCAGGGAACTGACGGGAAAAAAAAAATCGCACTGCATGCTAAAGAGAATAAACACCAAAACTTTACTGTGTTAGTGAACATTGTTGTATGCTATGTTTTGACAGACTAAAATGTAGTTTTAAATACTGCAGTCTAAATACTGAACTATATTTAAGATACTATTTTATGGTCTTTTTGTGCCCTTTCACTTTCATGGAGGAAAAAACATTGAACATTCTATTTGGACATTCTGCTAAACGTCTTCGTTGTGGGTGAACTATCCTTTTAAATGTTGCATGATGCCCTGGGCTTTGACCTCCCAGTTTAAAGGAGAAAACAAAGAAAAAGGGAGAGGGAAAGAGTAGAACAGACCATCACATGACAGACGCTCATGTGAAAATCTGCTGCCTGCTGTTTCCCAGAGTCTCCCTTCACCAGCAATCCCTTCACCCACCAGATTGTTACTACTGACCGGCTCTCAAATACGCTTGCCAAAAATGTCTGAAATCCCACAAAATCTGTTTGCTTGAAAAATAACTACGCTGCACTTGTTTACAGTTACTCCAAGCATTCCAAAGCCAGGTTACCCAGGATTCTCTGGGGCACAGAACAGTGTTAACACATATCCTGATGAATTACCACAGCCAAAACAGGATCTCATCCAAACGTAATGACGCAAGATTAAATTTTGTCAAAATAAATGGAGACGCGATGTTCACATGGACAATAAAATCCTAAGATATGAGATCACGGACCATTTCCGATAGGCCACTGAGCAGAGTGTCTTCTTATAAGCATTATTGTTGCATGATTAAATCTTTATCAGTTTCACACTTATGTATACTGCATGACCACTACAGAAAATGGAACGATTGACAACAAAACAACATACGTTTATCTATACATTTCAGTAAAAAATTAGGATAAAAAAATATTGACTAAATCAGTAAAAAATATTGGTTTCCAATAATCTAACAACTTAATGTTCTAATGCAGAGTTTTTCAAAATGTTGATGACCCAAAAATATAGTATTTACATTACATTATATTTGTGGAAAAATAGTGAGCATATTATTAGACAACAATGTCAAATTCAACAAATGTTTACATATTATTATTGCTATTATTATTATTTTCTAATTATTTAATATATTCTGTACATATGTAATAGAAACATACAAAGTAACTACTAAACTGAAGCTGTGAGAATTTTTTTAACATTTACAGCCATAATAACCAGCTTGATTATTATCTTGATTTAAGTCCGTTCACACCAGAATTGATATAACGGAATGATAAATGATTATCTTTTACATGAGTCTTTTTCTGCAACAACAGGAAAATAGTCAGAAAACTAAGTATAACATAATATTCCAATTAAAAAAAGTTAGACAACCAATCTTTCTCTAGCCAATTTAGCTTGTCTCCAAATAAAAAAATTAAAAAAAGATCACCAACTGAGAAGTACCACAGTGATTACTGAAATTACATATGCTCAAAACAGGCAAAAGAGTATTAGTTTCAGTACTTACTTTAACAAACATAAAATCCAGCTCCTGGTTCATGTTTAAAGCACAACCTTCTCTATTTCATACTGAAGACAAGAAAAATGATGTCTGTCCTACTTCTGCCAGCGCTGGGAAACACGTTAGGGATCGCTCAATGCATCTGATTGGATCCCTGATCCCAGGCGGATATATATTGATAACTGCGTCTGGGAGACGGTCTTCCGAGTGGCTGATGCTCGAGTCAGCAGAGAGAACTGTTTGTCTGTATCCTCAGCTGTTCTCAGAACAGCCAAACCCTCTAGTGTCACATGAGCAAGAACAGAACCTTTTTTTAAATTGCATCATTCTGCAAAACTGTGGGACAGTCAGTGGACAGAGAGACAAGTTTCAAACTGGCATGTAAACATAACAGATGCCACATGCAGATGCA
>NW_015646430.1:154164-164015 GCF_001515625.1 Sinocyclocheilus rhinocerous | reverse complement strand
AATATGTGGCTGGATTTTGATGTGAGAGACAACAGGGGATGGGCTTTTTCACTTGAGGAAGCATTATTATGGATATGGACTTTAGCAACGGTTTGAAGTTAAAAGTCTTAATGATATATTTGTTTCTAACAAACACGCAGCTTTTCATTTCTCCAGATGTTACCTAATGGACTGGAGTGGTGTGGATTACTTGTGGATTATTGTGATGTTTTTATCAGCTGTTTGGACTCTCATTCTGACGGCACCCATTCACTGAAGAGCAAGTGATGCAATGCTACTTTTCTCCAAATCTGATGAAGAACAAACTCATCTATATCTCGGATGACCTGAGGGTGAGTAAATGTTCAGCAATTTTTCGTTTTTAGGGTGAACTATTCCTTTAATAAATGTTTCTGGTGTTATTGTGAATGATCCATCTGTGATGTTATTCCATTCATGTTTCATGTTGACTGGAGTTTACTCAGCTCATTTTGTTTCTCATTGAGTCTAGTTAGATTAATGGTTTAATATTCAAGCTCCTCAGGCAATGCAAGACTAAATATAACACTGTTTAGTGTTGTGCAACTCCTGGGAAAATGTTTCCAAAACAATATTCATTCAAGCAAAGGGCCAAACATGACAGTAAACTCCTGTAGTTCATTGATGAGAAGGTGTTTGCAAAACTCAGCATGAAACGGCACTCAAAAGCCATTTTAATTACATAATGTGACCTATTTTCAAAGAAAAAGGTCTATTTATGGAGATGGAAGTTATTACATTTCAATGAAAGATATTTTAAAATATTTAAAATATCATATGATACTAATATTTTTAGGAATAACATGCATGGATGAATCTTCAATAATAAGACTAGGAACATGTATTAAGAAAACTAGGGTTAATTTGACTTTATAATAAATATTACAGATAAAATCCACTATTTACAAACTATTTATAAAATTAGCAACATTTTATGTGCACATAAGCTCTTGCTGAATTCGCACATTTTAAATAAGGCTTTATATTTGTTGCTCATAATTAATTTAACTATACTCTATATTTAAACAAACAATAAAAGTTCAGGTTGCACGCTTACAGTTTTTTGAACAGTTCTTCAATATCAGTTCTGGGGCAAATCTTCTGCGTGAGGCTGTAGAACGTGTCAAAGGTGAAGATCTCATGCTCGATGTCATCGTTCTGTTAAAAGACATGAATATGAAACAAGTGTGCTCCAGTCAGAAACAAACAAGCTGGAAGGGTTGCAATTCATTAGTAACAAATATTCACAACCAGTGGTTATCTTCACTACCACACCACTCAAACTATTGCTGCAGTATGTAGTATGTATGCAGGTTGCAGAGGAGAACATGCAAAATAAAGAGGTCATGTGACCACAAATGTAGCGAGTAATTATTGCATTTATAGATTTTTAAAAATATCTGTTTTATATATATAAAAATATAGATAAATATGTAAAAAAAAAAAAAAATATATATATATATATATTTTAAATAAATAATACATAATACAGTTACCCCAGTTGCGTTCTTACGGACCAAAAATTCACAAATTAAGCGTTAGCGTTAGCGTTAGTTCTGGCAGGTCACGTGAGTCAAGCTTGCATCAGCTGATTCTCAGCTGATCACATCTACCTATAGGAATACGACACCTATCGCGGCATTCCTATATAAACTATATTCAGTATTATTCAGCAGCTTTTCAGCTTGCTCAGGAGCAAATTACCCTCCTCCATCCCCAGCTCCTCCTTTCGCCACAGTTAGGACTTGGCTTTCTGATATGCCTTGCTAATCAGACTCCTTTATTTTGAATAAAGCTGCATGGATGGGCAGGGAGTTTTTTGCCCAGAACAGAACCATACCGTCAAACCAAACTTTATGCTAAATATCTATCATTTTGACGATAGTGGTCCTGACAGAACTATATATATGTGTGGTGTAGCATTACAATTTTATCATTATAAATATCTTCATCCTGGATCTCCATATATTTGATGATATCTGAGAGAAAGTTAAGTGCTGTTAAAAATTGCTTTTCCGCTGGGTAAACCAAGATTCTTCAGCGCCTGGAAAATACCCTTCTCCGTTTTGCCTGAGGCAAAGGTTCGTGTGATACTGCAGAAAATCAGACACACTGACTGGTTTTAAAGATGGACATGACTCTTTTAAACGTGTGAATATCCTTCATTAGAGAAGTGTCTGTATCTGTGTGTCTCAAACGCTGCAGGATCCGTTCTCTTCATTAGATCTGTTGTTTTATCATTTCAAACTGAACAAACTACTTCATGTCAAACGTGTTCGTTTGAAAAGCGAGAGCTTGTGCAGACTTCTTTATATAATCTTCTAAATTAAGATACTTTAATCTTTTAGAAAGAAGTCTCTTCTGCTCATCAAGGCTGCATTTATTTGATCAAAAATACAGTAATATTGTGAAATATTATTACAATTTCAAATAAGTGTTTTCTGTGTGAATATCTGTTAAAATGTAATTTATTCCTGTGATCAAAGCTGAATTTTCAGCATCATTACTCCAGTCTTCAGTGTCACATGATCTTCAGAAATCATTCTAATATGCTGATTTGCTGCTCAAGAAACATTTCTGATTATTATCAATGTTGTAAACAGTTGCAATAACATTTCACACGATTATGGTTTTACTATATTTTTGATCAATCACACGCAGTCTTGGTGAGCACAATAGATCTTAATTATTCCAAACTTTTGACTGGCACTGTATAAAAGTGATATTTTTTATACCTAATGCAATGACATTCAGACATAAGTGCAACTTAAGTGGCCAAATACTATTTGCACAATGTATGCATAATAATCACTGTAAAATATATCAAGATGTGATCTAGTAATGTCATCTAAGACTAGGGTTCACTCATGCGAATGCTGAAAGTACCTTCTGACGGGTATTTTTCCATTCACATTGGTCAAAAATGGCAACCGCATCCAACTGCAGTAAATAATTCAAAACATAAGCATTCAACATGAAAGCAAAAAGACACGTTTGCATTATTACACGTTATAGGTTAGAAACAGGTCACACCTAAAAATAACCCTTTTTAAAGCTTAAATAAAATGTATTTTCTTGAGAAATTAATATAAGTGCATTGAAATCATATGCAATGTTTTGCCTCATAGACTTTCATTAGAAGTGCATTAATGTAAACATGAATATAGCTTGTTTTTACAAACTGATCAGATCTATACAGGTGGAGCTGGGGAAGGTGGAGGATTTCCGAGAACTCTGAAAGCGCGCTGCAGGAATCTCTAGTGAATGCTAGCCAGCCGTATAAATTCAAGGCAGTAAGCTCATTGGCTGCATATGCAGCATGAACCAACCAGCTTGTGCCAAGTCGTTTAACTCTCTGAATATCATCAGTTATGTTAACACCCCGTCAGAATGCGTCATCTAGAGTTTCATGACTGAACTATATATTTATCTGTGGTAACTGACAGCACATTACTGATGTTGCTGATTGAGCTTAACTTGAATATTGAAATGTGTTTGTCTGGGCAATTCGCTTGTATTAGTAATGAGTCAGAAACACTGAAAACCTTAAACGTGACTCGACACTGGCCGAACTCACTCCAGTGATGTATAGCTGTGTTGTATTCGCTGATGGCACTCACGGTTTTCTCAGGCAGGTCGTCGGACACACGTTATTCGCTCGAGAGTTCTGAATCAGTGACCGCAAGCCGTCTGTCCACTGCTGCAAACACGCATAAGCAAATATGAGAGCAAAATTTCAAACGTCAGTGAGATTCCCGTCTCTTCATGGCCAACGTGACTGACAAAACCAAAACAAATGCACAGTTCTAGTGAGCTGATATGCAGATAGAAAGACACGTCACACATCACAGATAGGCCTACATTTGAATTGCATATAACATTTCTATGCATTTGTATTACACATTTTAACATAAACTAATCCACTTACTGTGATGCGTATTTGTCAGTCAAACATAAATGAAACAGGTCACATTTCTGTAATAGTACTAATAAACAGAATGCGTTTCAAATTCACAATAACCAGGTTTATATGTATTTATATATCAACATACATCATACATTTTAACTAAGGGAATGTTGCTGACATACTTTAACCATGTTTATACTTTTTTAACTGAATAAATGTAATTATTTTCACATTAAACAGATTTATGCTGATTCTAAAGAGTTTGAATAAATGCATTTTGAAAACATGATTTAAAATCAAATAGATGCAAATAGTTAATACTGTAAATTATGGCATGATATTTTTTAAATGCAGAAATCTGAATGGTTTCATTTATGTTTGACTGACAAATATGCACATAAAATTCATTAGTTCGTTTATGCTAAAACTGTGTAATCTGAACGGAGTGACATTTTTCATGCAATTCAAAGCATTTAGGCTAAATATTTGTTTTGCATGTCATTTTCATCTGTGAAATACACAGCATCTATACATTATGCATATGCAACTTGCATTGCATTTAAAATGTACAAATTTTCAGTTCATGCATTTCCTGGGAATCAAACCCATGAGCTTGGAGTTGCATACTCATTCACATGGTTAAGATTCATATGGACTACTTTTATGATGTTTTCATGATGCTTTTTTGTCCTTTTTGTAACCTGACATACCCTTGACACTGCCTGCTTTAATTGTATGGAAGAAAGCAGCAAATAATGGGTAAATAATGACAGACGGTTCATTTCTGGGTGAACTAACCCTTAAAAATGAAGCACTGGGAATGAACCCATTAAATGATTGACACTGAAGGACATATTTCTATTTTGTAAACATGTTTTGCTCTCTTAGCGTTTTATGAGTGCGCTATTTTTACAGAAGATTCCAGGACATAAAGGATGCCACTTCTAATGCTCTCCTAATGCAAACACTCTTTTTTCCAGAAATCTAATAATGAACCGAGCACATGTTTCAGACAAAACACAGGGTCGAGACCAACGCAGGGTCCCGAAGCAGCAGCTGCTTGAAGACACGGCAGCGGTGACGGCACAGTGACAGACGCATGTCAGGAGCTGGAATTAGATGACCTCCCTTCAGCTGAAATCCTTCAGGGAAAGGTTGAATCTTCTGTCAGTTTTTCTACATATAATCTGACAGATTTTTATTTTATTTATATAGCTATTATTTTTATATTTATATTATATTTTATTAAAATATGAAGAACATTTATTTAAAAAAAATCCAGAAAAAAAAAATCTGCCAGATTATACTGTATATCAAAAAAACTGACAGAAATTTGTTTATTTTTTTCTATTTTTTTAACAGATTATATATATATATTATTACTTTTTAGATATTTAATACATATATTATGTATGTATGTATATATTTAGACAGTTTGCACCCATCTTGTATTTCTAAGTCACTAGTTAATGCTCAATTTGTCAGCATTAATAATAAATATTTTACACATTATTTTTATATCTGATAGTGTTGACGCAGTGACTGAGAGTCTAGAAAAAACACAAATCGTTTGTGATAAAACATAAAAATCAGGGCTGGCACCCAAATGCGGCTGAACATGTTTAACAGATCAATCCAAAATAATTACTCAGTCCATAATCTTTTATTTCTGCACATATGTATGATGTTTTCCCCATCAATCACAGCTAGAGAACATCACGATTCGCTCTCAAATCACAACACAAGCTCATCAAAATATACATTTATAAAGTGCTGTCAGTCTATAAATAAGTAAAAAAAAAAAAAAAGTCAATGGAAGGACATTTGCTTGATGAATGAAACAAGATATTTAATGCAATAAAAGCAGAGTGGCACTTCATTTTATTCATGCCAAATTGATTCAATTTCAGGGCTTTTTTTTTTTAAGAATAATGTGCAGTGATGAATCATTTGCAATAAGACAAAGAAGATGAATTAAGAAAGTAAATAGAGTTTAATGTTGAATTTAATAGTTTTACCTTCGGCACACTGGTATCACATATGCTGTTGATCAGGGAAAACTCTAAAACTTGATCCTCCTAAGAAAACGATAGGGAACAAAACACAATTACATGAGCAAGGTTTTACCACAATCCCTTGCGCTACAGAAGAAGAGTTTGCTTTTTAAATTTATGAGCCTAAAAACATTGCATTTTAAAGGCACAATATGCAAGATTTTCGTAATAAAATATCCAAAAACCACTTGCGCATTGTTATATATTTCATGCAGTTGTGCACTTACGTTATCCCAAAAGTTCCCAAGGATTTTTAAATCCAGAGAAATTCCCATTTTAAAATAATGGCTCGTCCCGGTTCCTTGTCGCCTATCAACTAATCAATGACGGTTTCCGCTTGTAGAAACTATGGCAACACACGTGGACAAAAATGCTGCTGCAGTTAAACTAAATCCATTACGGCAGTCGCGAATAAAATGAAAATGGAATGAAAAGTGTTGACTGCAGCATTAAATTTAGATTTGCTCAATGTTGCACCATGAATCTTTTTCCGCGTTTTTACAGTGTTGCGCTTTATAACCAATCACACATGAGTCTGTCTGATGTGCTAAAATAAATAAAACAAAAATAAAAATGTATAAAATAAAATGAATAAAAATGCCAAAAAAGACAACAAAATTACTAACATTTTAACTAAAATTAAAATGAACACAGAAAATATTAAAATGAAAACCAATTAAAAATATTAATAAAAACTACATAAGTATCTCAGTGATATAAAAAAAAATAACACTGACTGGTATTTTACAATATTTCTGAATGTAATAATAAAATGTGATTTATAGTGTTTATAATGTTTGTAAATGTTTTGTTTTATGTACTGGTATGTTATTGTAGTCAACTAAAACTAAAACCATAAAAAACAGAGATAAAGCAAACTTAATAAATATAATATTTTATTTTAAACTAATAAAATAAAATAAAGTTTAACCTGATGTGCTAAAATAACAAAATAAATAAAACTAAAATTAAAAAAATGTCAAAATTAAAAAAATTAACTATAAACATCCGATCACAAATGCAGACATGGTTTTATGTTTGCACGATGCAATGCAACGCGTAAAAAGACAGTATAAAGGCTTGTTCACACCGGGACGAATATCGCACGCGATTATCGCCGACGTTTAACGCCTCGTGACTAAACAAAGGGCGCCAATGTGAGTGTGCACACCGACCTGCAAAATGCGAGGCGTAAAAGCGTAATTTTTTTAAAAACGCCTCGCCATGTTAAAAACTGGCCGACCAATGAAATTGGCGTTTTTGTTCACGTGCCTGGAGCTGCTGAAGTCGCATCATATGACCCCTTTAAGGAGATGAAATGTTGTTCCATCTTTAGATGTTCCTCAATATAAAAACAGCCTAACAAATGATCCATGACATGCAAAATCTACAGTATGAGAAAACTCACTCATGCTGCTTCTCAGTTAAACACAAAAACATCCAAGTGCTGCTCATGTCTGCTTGAAAATCAGCTAAATAACTGCTAAATAAATGATTATTCGTAATTATTCGTGAAATTTCCAAGCAATTTCCAAGTGAACATTGTTTCTGCACCATTTATTTTTATTATATATATATCTTCACTCATATTCATATCTTTATGTCATTAAAAAGCAGGATGTTATACTTTAGAAATGTTTATACTTTGATTACACATGCATTATTTCTGAGCTCATTATGTGTATTTATTTGCTTAAATAAATAAAACGACATTCACACATTCAGACTAGAGTCACTTATGAAGGCTCCAGACAAGAGTATTTTTTTTACGTAAATATCAGGTCGGGGTAAGTTGTCAGAACTTGTCACATTTTAAATGCTGTACATTTATAAAATGTGTTAACTACAATATTTGCTTACAAAAAAAAAGTTGCTTGATATTTTCGCATTTTTACACTATTTTATGAATTGTTCTGTTACATAAATTATTTTCTTCTAAAATTGACAGATTCCCATTTTGACAGTCTTCACAATGTGTTGTGACAACAGGTTAAACCAATTGGGCATTTTAATGGGCAAGAATGGCGGAAATGTTCAAAAGTTTTATGCATTAAAAAAAAGCAACTTTTTAAAAACATTCATTGAAGTAAAACGTGTGACAACTAGCCCCTGCGGTTTCCCCCTACAGTATGTGGAGTGAGAATATGATGTTTACATTTAACTCGAGACTTAAAACACTCACTCGTTTACTGTAGTTTATAAGGTTCTGAAACAGTTTTACATAAAAAAAGACAGAAGACTGTAAATCCAAAACACTCAGTGATTGAATCAGTTTGTGTTAAATCAGCTGACTGACAGACGGATGTTGTTCCCCTCAATAATATAAACACACGAGAGGAATCCAGCGGATATTTAACAGATGCTGCATCATTATTACACTTTACTTCATTTTATTGGGTAAAAGTGGAGTCTGTGAGTTGACTTACCCGCAGTTCTGCTGCTCCAGTCAGACTGATTTTCCCTTTAATGCCTGAACATTAAAACAATTCAGATTAAACAGCGACACCTGCAGGCCTCAGTCTGTATTACAGCACGACCACAGTGACAAATACAGTGAATTAAGCTACAAACTCGATCATAATGCACAATGTTTACATATAACATGTATTTTCTTCTTCTTCAACATGTATTTTGAGCTGCAGCTCGTCATTTTAATGGAGTGTTTCACTAGTCAGCAATAAACCGGTTAACTCACCTGAATATTTTTGTTGGATGTTATCTTTGGAATGGAAATATTGATATTTTATTTGTAAACATCATACTTTTTTTTTTGCTTATTTCAGTTAATGTCATTGGAAAAAACACAATCTTAATGTTTACCTTTTTTTTTTTTTTTTTTTTTTTTTGCTTATTTCAGTTAATGTCATCAAACTAGCGAGTTATGCCAGTTGTAGTGGTAACAGTGTAAACATGGCTGAAGACGCGAAAAGAGGAACAGACAACCCGAATCAATTGAGTGAGTCATTTACACTGGAACCGCTCCGATTGATTCAAACTTAAACTCGATTCACTAGCAAAAACAGATCAAAAGAGCCATTCATTTTCGACTTTCGACATCGCTTGTAATGATTTTAAAAAGCACGTAGTGATGCTGAAACGGAGCTTTTCGAAACTCCGAATCAGTTAAACCATTGCGTCGCAAAATGATTCACTGTTTCGAAGCGCTCGAATCGGATCGCGAATCATTTGATTCAGATCGGGACTTCGGAGCGGGTTCGCGAATCTTTTTTTTTTTTATTATTGTTTTTATTAAACAGTAGAAAACATCAAACCATTAAGGCAGTATAGTTATAAAAACAAAACAAAGAAAAAAATAAAGAAGAAAGTATACACAAATACAAATCCCTTAAAAACCCTGGTTTTACTATAGTAAAATTGTAGTAACCATGTTTTTTTATATAACCACAGTTTTACTACAAATACCGTGGTTAGTGTAGCAAAAGCATGGTTAATTTGTGTGTGATGGTGGATAAATTCAGAGATGCAGTTTTGACTGCTTTAGGATTAACAGAGTTTGGATAGTTTCCATGTACTCATCTAGATCAACTTTGAATAAAGAAAAAAGGTTTAGAGCCAGATTTTTGTTAATGTATGTGAAATTCAGCTAGCAGGAAACAAATTAATTAATTTTCCTATATTCTCTAAAATTTATTTTCCTATATTCTCTAAAATTCATTTTCCTATATTCTCTTTGGATCTTTAAAACAGAAAGAAAAGTCACAAAATGATATTGGATGAACATTAAAGCTGCAGTCCGTAACTTTTTTTGGTTAAAAATAATCCGAAATCAATATTTGAGTAAGTACATAACCAGCCACTGTTCAAAATTATCGCCTTACTTTAGCCCGATTCACAGCGGTTAGCTTATAATA
>NW_015646430.1:143746-154032 GCF_001515625.1 Sinocyclocheilus rhinocerous | reverse complement strand
ATCCAAAAAGGATTATGTGTTTATGAAACACATGTGAATGAAATTAAATGATATTCCAGTTATAAATGTGCTTCTGATTACAGATAGCCTGGGATTACAAAGATTTGTATTTTAAAGAAAACCAGTTCGAAGGGAGTATAATTTGCTTTTTGGGTTAAAATAATTTCTTAGATCTGTGATTGTGAAGTACAGTAAATATCCACACCGGTGCGGCGACTGACTGCCACACATACTCTTCAGAACATTAGATTTATCCATGCTGGAGCTGTGCCGACTCACAACCCACACAAGGAAGATAATTCCACACACAGCTGCAATTCCAGGTTTTCAAACAGAGATGGCGACAAAGAGGCAAAACTTACAGACTGCAGCTTTAAAAAATCTGACATTGTCAAACAAGTGAATGAATCTTCCTCAGAAGAGATTAAAAACAGCAACTCTCTTCAGTGTCATAAAACAGAGTTACATTATTAATACGTATCTGTCTGATGTGTTTTGATAGGTTTGAAGAATATATTAAAATACTTCAAAGGGAAAATAATAGAAACCTTATGAAGTCAACCTCAATAGAACATTTAAATAATTGAATTAGAAGTTAGAAATGTCATAAAGGTGTAATATGCTTGATTTATGAAGTATTAATCTGTCAAGGGTTATATATAATCAATGCGTGACAGTCTACTGTAAAATACTTCTAAAAGCTCACATGCTTTTTATTTCACACTGTTAAAGTTCAGAAAAAAGAGCAAATTATTAATATTGTTCAAAGCCCACATTTCACAAGAACAATTTTATTAAAACCAATGCACAACACGAGCACAACTTACATTCAACAATATTTGTCTTCCACAGATCTTGATATTTGTGATACTAATAACAGAAGTGGACCAAATCAAATGTCTTTAAATGTCAAATCGGGATCTTTTCTGTCAACAGAAACAAAAGTCGAAAATAATAAAGTGGCATTCAGTAGCATACAGATTCTGTCATATCTATCTAATTCTGTAGTAGTATAAATATCTTAAAAGTGCGGTTATGGTTTATACAAAAATGAGCTCTATTCATCAACACTTTTTACATTCCACATCTAACATAGATTCAACATTCAAAGGCACAGGACTTCACTTCAAAACGAGTCAGAAAAGTAATTCAAGTAATCTTACATTGCAAAAAGATTTTAGTCGAAAGAAAACGAATCGTGTTGTAAAAATTCAATACAATACTTCTAGAAGTGAATATACAGGATTCATTTTACATGTAAACTAGTAATTATGGGGAAATGAAGAGTAATTGATCAACTCTCTGCAGCTGCTTCCCAATGATGCCACTGAAATGATCCAGACTCTTTTTAAAGCAAATTATAAAGCGAATAGTTTAGTCAATAAACAGACTAAACAGATATTACGCAAGGTTTGAACATTTGTGTTTTATGAGGATCTGTCACATGCATTGAAAAGAAAGTTAAAAGAAACATATTTTGGCACTTTTCAGTAGTTCACATAGATCAGATACTGAGCATAAATATCAAAACCTTGCAAATATACTGAAAATGAATGTCAAATTTAATTTCATTTCTTGGTGTGACTTTAAATACATAACTAACCCAACCGGAGTAGATTAAAAAGATTAAAAAAGTAAAAATTGTTAAATTAAAATCTAGCAGTAGCAAGTAGAAATAACAGCCAATCAAAGTGCTGAATGAAATCACTAATTATAGCATAAAGTAGAAAATAATTAACAATCAAATTCCACTTGGCATAAAAATCCTTAAAGGTATCCCTCAAAAACTGAACAAAATAAAGTTTTAAAAAGGAAACATTTCATGCTTTCTGACTTATGTAGAAAGATTGCATAATGATGATAATACCTCGGGACATCCAAAGTGCATATCCTTTTTTTTTTCTTTCTGTTTTTTATTTATTTATTTCTTGCCTTCATCTGCATTACTAATTTTATTTATGACTGAGGTGAATCTCATTTATATGGAAGGCCGGTTCTGCCATGGGATTAAAAAAAATAAATTAAAAAAATAATTGCGACTTTTCATCCCAAAATTCATACTTTTTTATTACAATTCTGAGATTAAAAATTCAGAATTCCGAGATACTGTAAAAACTCGCAATTCTGAGGAAAAAAAAAGACAATTGCAAAATAAAAAGTCGCAATTAAAACATATGTTATTCAGTGGTGGGAAAAAAAAACAGAATTGCAAGATGCAAACTCAGAATTGTGAAAAAAGTCAGAATTGTGAGATAAACTCAGAATTACGTAAACTTGGAATTTGCAAGAAAAAAGTCAGATTTTAATTTTATAACTCACAATTATGACTTTTTCACAATTATGTTTATATATCGCAATTTTGAGTTTATATCTTGCAATTCTTGCAGACGTTTTCAGAATTACACACACGTTTTCAGAATTGTGAAAAAAAAAATAGCAAGGACCTTTTTTATTCCGCGACGGAAAACAAAACTCCACACACAAAATCTAACAAGGACATGTTCAGGTCATATTTCCCCCAAAACCAGAAATAAATAAGAAATTACATTTTGCATAAAGAAAATAAAGCCTATTTTAAGATCATCATGATTTTTTTGTAACATTTTTATGACAAATTGCCAATACTGTAATACAAATAATAATAAATAATGTATGCATCATGATGTTGTTCTGCCTTTTAATTTATTCTGATAAAACACTGTATTACTGTAAAGTACAATGCCTGTCCACAACTGGAATTTGAGGGAAAACTGTCATCAATTTTGGGGTGAAATGAGAGCTGGACATGTTTTCATGAGATTCACTCAGTCATTAAAGTGACCTACTGATGCTAATTGGACAATTCTGACTGTATTCAAACAGTTTCATAAAACCTCCTAAACAGAAACCGGGAGGAACTGAAATGGTCCCTTAACACAAAGCAAATAAAACATATGCAAATATTTTTTTTTTTAGAACGACCTAAAAGTGTCTGTTATGGGTTTGAAAATAAATAAAGCTTATAAGTTGAAACACACCTTCACAAATTGATAGTAGTTCATCACAGTACAACACAAGCTATATTGCTGACATTTACAAATGTGTAGAAGCACAAACGGCCGGCTGACTGTTAGCATGCATCCCTGAAACTGCTCCAGGTCAGTGTGGGACAGAGTTTCAAGCACCTCCAGACCAGAATGTTTCTCATGTACATCAGGACCGGTGGAAAATCACCCGCTAGGGCTCCTGTCGTTTACACAGCACAAGTCAAGCACTCGCAATCAAACCAAACCAACAGCAGCAAGAAGACGAATCAAAGAATCATCATCCGTTTCAGTGCAAATAAACCAGGAACCTTTCAGAAACTCTCATGTCCGAAAGAGTGAATCTCACAAAGCCTGGTGAGAATTCAACCCAAAAATCAAAAGAAAAACATGAATTTAAATTTTGCTTAAAAAATGACTATTTTAAGGGTATAGTTAATTACACTTAAAATGTCATTTTAAAATATAATGTTTAGGTGAAATGACAAAGATATCTATCTAATTCTGTAGTAGTATAAATATCTTAAAAGTGCGGTTATGGTTTATACAAAAATGAGCTCTATTCATCAACACTTTTTACATTCCACATCTAACATAGATTCAACATTCAAAGGCACAGGACTTCACTTCAAAACGAGTCAGAAAAGTAATTCAAGTAATCTTACATTGCAAAAAGATTTTAGTCGAAAGAAAACGAATCGTGTTGTAAAAATTCAATACAATACTTCTAGAAGTGAATATACAGGATTCATTTTACATGTAAACTAGTAATTATGGGGAAATGAAGAGTAATTGATCAACTCTCTGCAGCTGCTTCCCAATGATGCCACTGAAATGATCCAGACTCTTTTTAAAGCAAATTATAAAGCGAATAGTTTAGTCAATAAACAGACTAAACAGATATTACGCAAGGTTTGAACATTTGTGTTTTATGAGGATCTGTCACATGCATTGAAAAGAAAGTTAAAAGAAACATATTTTGGCACTTTTCAGTAGTTCACATAGATCAGATACTGAGCATAAATATCAAAACCTTGCAAATATACTGAAAATGAATGTCAAATTTAATTTCATTTCTTGGTGTGACTTTAAATACATAACTAACCCAACCGGAGTAGATTAAAAAGATTAAAAAAGTAAAAATTGTTAAATTAAAATCTAGCAGTAGCAAGTAGAAATAACAGCCAATCAAAGTGCTGAATGAAATCACTAATTATAGCATAAAGTAGAAAATAATTAACAATCAAATTCCACTTGGCATAAAAATCCTTAAAGGTATCCCTCAAAAACTGAACAAAATAAAGTTTTAAAAAGGAAACATTTCATGCTTTCTGACTTATGCTTAAAAAATGACTATTTTAAGGGTATAGTTAATTACACTTAAAATGTCATTTTAAAATATAATGTTTAGGTGAAATGACAAAGATTGGAAAAAGAAAAGAAAAACGTGGCTAACATTATTAGAAGACTTCATGTAAATAAAAATGAAACATTATAAACCGGTTAACTGTAAGAGTCAGAGAGAGGGTGAAAAATGGTCCTGATTTTTTTTTTTTATAATTTGTATAATTTTTTTTTTTTTATATATATATAATTTTTTTTTCAAATATAATTTGACAGTTTTTGGTGCACAAAAAAAAAATTATTATAGGACTTAATTCCCAATAATCAAAAAAATATATATTTTGCTGAATAAAAAGAATTTAGGGGTAAAATATGGTTAATTACAATTTAAAAATGCACATATCTTATTTATTTTTCTTTAAGCAAAATATATTTTGGGGTGAAATATGACCCAGACAGGGGAAAAAAAATTTGAGAACTTAAAGTAAATAAAAACATTTATGAATTAATTAAATAATAAATATAATGTGACCAATTAGGCGAAAAAAAAAACTATTTTAGGGGTGAAATAAGCTTTAAGTACAATTTAAATTTAAAAATGCAACAGACTAATTTATCTCTAAGCAAAATATATTTTTGGGGTTAAATATGACCCAGATTGTTGTTTTGGGTTGAACTGTCCAGGACGTTTTTGTAAGATTCATCCGATAAAGATAATTGACGGCTACAGTATCTCAATGCAGTGTCATGACCTGCGTTCTCTTCCATTAAAACACTTTTACTTTTACTCATTATTATGAGAAGCAAAACAACAAAACACTAGAAATAATTCAGACTTGAATCTTAGTGTGTATCCAGTCAAGTAAAAAACAAAAACGTAAAACAAATGTATAACTCCCAGCGCGACATGAAGCCGTGTTTCTGATGCGACGCTCCGTGACTCGGATCCACAAACTCAGTAGTAAACGCAAGCCTTACAAATCTCTAATATGTTAATGAAGGAACATAAAAGTGAAGTGGGAAGAGATCCTGAAGGTTTCCGGCATCAGTCTTTCTTCTCCTCCTCCGTGTCGTCTTCAGACTGTGCTCCCTTCTGCATGAGTTTCTCCAGCGTGGAGGAAGAAGAGGGCAGAACCTCCTGCTCTCCGTTCTCAGTCTTTCTCTTGGTGCTTTCCTGCACAAACTCCTGGATCTCCAGTGGAAGCCGCCGGAATTTGTCCTGGTATTCCTGATCCAGGTCATTCTGGAGCTGCAAACACAGGCCAAAATATTACAGGTTCAAGTCTACAGGGAATCAAAAATGACCTTTAGTGCATCATTCAAAATCGAAATCCTTCCTTTTTTGACTGACAGCAATAGTTTTTGTGCACTAGGAAATCGAAACTTCTTCCAAGTCCAAAATGAGCATTTATTGAAACTCAACTGCAAAAATGTTTCATTTCAAACTTTAACAGCCACATTTACACATCAGTGAAACCTATTATATATTCAGAAACAAAGTCAAAGTGAGGTAATAAGGAGGTTAACCAACAATAAGACATATAAATAATAAAATATAGAAAAGTCTGTGAAAAAAAGCAAATAGAGTCTGACAGAGGGTGGAAAAACATCCTGAAAAAATTAATTTGACCGTTTTTGGTGAAAAAAATAAACTTGACTAACATTATTAGAGGACTTCAAGGAAAGAATAATTAAACATAAATAAATAATAAATGTGGAAAAGTCACATTTATTAGGCAAATAGCAGCCTGTTTAATTGTAAGAGACAGAGAGAGGGTGGTAAATAATCCATAATTATTATTATCCAATAATTAAATAATCCATTTAAATTTATTATAAATTTATCATACATTTAAAATAAATTTGATGTAAAAAAACAAACAAACAAAAAAACTTGACTAACATTATTAGAAGACTTCAAAAAAAATAAATAAATAAAAGCTGTAAAACTCTATGTAAAAAGCAAATAACAATCTGTTTAATAATTGTAAGAGTCAGAGAGAGGGTGGAAAATGGTCCTGCAAATAATTTATTAATACATTTGATCAATTTAAATGTAATATAATAATAAACTTAAATTTATCATAAATTTAAAATAAATGTATCATAATTTTTTAAAATAAATTTGGTGAAAAACCGTCACTAACATTATTAAAGGACTTTAAGAAAAAAAAGAAAAACATATAATAAAAGTCGGAAATGTCAATGAAAAAAGCAAATAACAGCCTGCTTAACTGGAAGAGAAAGCGAAAGGGGGAAAATCATCCTGAAAAAAATCCTAGACTAACATTACTAGAGGACTTCAAGAAAAAATTGAGATTGAAAGAACAAAATAATAATAATAATAATAATAATAAAGACTCCTGCAAACATCATCATTGTAAAAGTGCACTAATGGTCATGCAGCATTATAAACTGTCTGTCTGACCGCAGGAGACCCTCCGAGTCGATGGCATGGACGCTAAAGTGACACGGGACAGTATTGACAGATATGGATAAATATTCACTAATGCTGCGGCAAATCCAGGCCGTTCAGAGCGCCAGTGCTCAGGAATGACAAATCAACACATCAGTGTAGAGATTTCACCACATCATTCCTGTTATTCACACAAAACACTGAATCTGAATAAAAAACACAAAGGCACATAATTTACAGAGCTCAGGGCTTGCAGGAAGGGAGTCTTGACTTCATGCAATATGATTCAGATCATAGGCCAATCAAAAGAAAGCGGCAATTGGGAGAGATTTCAGATTTGATTGGGAATCAGATCTGTACTGCCATGCTGAACACTGAAAAGCACATTTCCTCTGTTTCTGTATTAAGATCGACACTAAAAATGTGCCATATGATCAGAGTGAAATTCTCCAGGAGCTTCGCATCTGAGATATTTAAATACCCCTGACAGCTTATGAAATATTTAAAGAGTTAAGTATTTCATATTTTAAGGGTCAGCTCTGAACGAACAGTCTGTCGTCATTCCCTCATGCTGTTATAAACCTGCAGAAGGTCTTAACAAGACTTTCAATGATGAGTGAATTTTCATTAACCCTATAAAGCCTACTGTATCATATTTCATATGCAGATTTCTGAGGCCTCTAAATGATCAAAACTTTGCTCTACTGCACATCTTCTGTCGTCTGATTGATAGTTTAGAGTTATTTATAAAGCTCTTTTAGTCTAATTGTACAAACATCCAGCTTCAGCTGGAGCTTCACGTGTCTTTCTGCTGTCAAATCTGATTTTTATCAAGTAAAAGTAAGAATAAAATCAGTAATATTTCCAGATGAACACTTACTGGACTGAAGCAGCTGGGCTTTACTCGATTCTCCATCAATCATTTTTTAGTCTCAAATCTGATCCTCAGGATCGTTTGAGGAGCGTTTGTTTCCTTTACTTTCACTGTTCCTATGTCAGGCTTTACAGGGTTAAAGTTACGAAGCATGCTGGTGAATGACAGCTGCAGAAAATCAATGATGATGGCTGTAAAAAATGCATTGATCTACAGTGTCATGATGCAACAAACTCCAAATCTCATCTGTCAAACTTCCTAGAAAGCCTCCACACTGGCTTTCACGAGACGAGTTCTGCTCATATAACAATAACAGTGATCATAATCACCTGCTGTGCTCATTTATGTGACATTAAACTCTGATATTACAGATACTAAATTGTGCAAAATGTTTATCTTAACAGTCAATTTACAAATAATGCATTCAGATTTGTGGAACTCAATGCACTGAATCT
Organism: Sinocyclocheilus rhinocerous; assembly: GCF_001515625.1. Taxonomy (NCBI): domain Eukaryota; kingdom Metazoa; phylum Chordata; class Actinopteri; order Cypriniformes; family Cyprinidae; genus Sinocyclocheilus; species Sinocyclocheilus rhinocerous. The sequence continues at coordinate 145,920 of NW_015646430.1, read as the reverse complement.
CCACAAATTAGTGTCGTTACTATGACAACCAATTTGAATGTGACAAGCAACTGGTGTCTGAAAAGAATTATATATAAATATTTTTTTTGGATTTCGCCTAGGGCGTCAAATTGGCTAGAAACGGCCATGACTCCAGCTGAGATGACAGATAGAGATCCGGCGCTGTGCTGATAGTTTTGGCTCTTTTTATTTGTTATCATAGTAAAACACAGTAAACTCTTACTTTGGGTTTCTCCTCTAATATCTGCTGCAGGATGCTCTTGTGGGTTTCTACCAGCTTCTCGTGTCTTTTAGTCTGCGCGTCTTCCAGCTAGTGATAGAGAAGACAAACACTGTGAAGTGTGAAGAGTCATATTGGCTCTGGTTTTTGATGATGAGAAATGAGAAAGTCTTTCACCCTCTTGATGTGCTGCACCACCTCGTTCACATACGACCTGTTGATCTCCAGCTTCTCCCTGAAACCAGACAGAGACTCGTACAGTGTCATGCGAGGCGTTTAACAGTGTTTTATTGCCATCTAGAGGACCGTTTTATAAAGAATCATCAAAAATCCTTCCATTCCCTTTCTTTAATTGCCTCCCAGAACATTAATAAAAAATAACCTGAAAATAATATTTTTTCTCTCTCTCTAAAGAGATCTGCAATTAGTTTGAAGATGATTATGTTATATTAACATTATATAGTATAAATTGTGTGTAATGTATTAATGTTTTTGTAGTATTACACATACTGTATAGTATAGAGAAAAAACAATAATATTAATGAATTTATGTTTCCATACACATATACAGAAAATATGATAATATTCTTAGATTATTATTTAAAATTAAATTCAAATATATTACATAATTTTTAATCATTTGTTGTATTATGTATACAAACACACACACATACACACATACACACATATATATATATATATATATATACCTGTACACATATTCAGAAAATAGTAGAATAAAAAAACTATGACAGGTCATTTCAAATAAAATTATAATATATTACAATATAAAACAATGCAATATATATATATATGTGTGTGTGTGTGTCCGTGCGTGTGTGTGTGTGTGCGTGTGTGTGTGTTTCCAAACACATAAAAAAATATTATAATATTTTTAGATTATAAAATTAAATTCAAATATATTACACTAGCTGTTCTTTGAGTTCAGACAGTTTCTGTCCGCTGTCCTGATCCAGATTGGCCAGTTCCTGCTCGAAGAACGAGGCTCCGTGTTCAGGACTGGACGACAAACACCTGACGAGACACACCAGTCCGTGAGATGTTCATTCTCCTGATGTTTCTCCACTCAGTCCAAACAGGGATTGGATCAGCGGACGTCTACCTACCTCTTCTTACCGTCTCGTTTGGCAGACTTCAGCAGGACGGCCCGTTTGCGCAGGTAGTCGTGCTGGAACTCGTTGTATTTGGCCGTGTGCTCCTTGATCATCTCGGTGGTCTTCTTGTGGTGTTTCTTCACCAGGTCCTTCATCTCTTTATAGTGTCGTCTCTGCTCTCGGACGAAGCCCTTCTGCTGTTTGAGCTCCTCGACGGTTTGCGCCTCCATCTCTGAGGCAGAAACAGAGGCTTCAAGCACTGTAAAATTTGCTTTTTTAATATCGCCACCTCCATATTTCATGAAGCTTTTCTGAAGATCATGTCGATGGATTTTCTAAAGCTGTACATCACAAATGTTTCAATAATTTATAGCGCATTCAAAATGATTGAAACTCAACGGCTACCTGATCAAATTTCACCTGTGGCTGTTTGTGTTTTTTTTATTTCTCACATAAAATAAGCAAAATGTAGCTTCCCTCAAGATACAGACATCATTTATATTGCACATTTGACTGGATTATTTCAGTTTTTATTTTTTTGCATTTTAATGTATTTAAATTGTATTTAAAATAACCTGTCATGGTTTGTTTATTAGATTTTTTTTCCTGTACATGTATAGAAACACAAATTCATTAAATTTCTGTATTATTTTAGATTTTAATATATTTTAATTTTATTTAAAATAACCTGTCAGTTTTGTTTATTTGACTTTTTTTTGTATATGTTTACAGAAACATATATTCATTTTATATATATACACACACACACACACTTAATATATTAACATAAACAATATTTTATTAATATGCATATACAGAGTAAATATAATATAATATAA
>NW_015646430.1:139185-143666 GCF_001515625.1 Sinocyclocheilus rhinocerous | reverse complement strand
ATTTTATTTTAAATAACTTTGTTGTCATGGTTTCTTTATTCTATTATTTGTCTATATGTGTATTATTACAAAGTTAATTCATATAAAAGCAATAATACTATAAATGTAATTGAATTCATAATATAAATTTCAATGATATATTATTATATATTAATATAAAATAAAGAGTCAGTTACTGACCGGTGAGGACGCTCTGAATCAGATCTTCAGTCTTTGCCGCTGGTTTGGTTGAGCCTGAATCATAATGGGATAAGATCTCATCAGATAAGATTCATGCATATCCAATAATACTCCTCATTTTTCTCTCCTGTCTTGTGGACGCTAGATTCGGATTAGTAGTGCACAGTACAGATTAATAGTTCAGTATCGAACCTGCATCAGATGAGATGATGTTGTGTGAGGTGTGTGAAGCTCTGACCTGTGGACTGTGGCTGTGTGCTGATCTGGGACACGGGTTTAGGAGCGGCGCTGCTGGGTGTGTGACTCAGTCCGTTCTCAACCGGGACGGGCTTGGGTTCGCTTTTAACCTCCGAAGGGTTTTCAACACCAGGATCCGCCTGAAGAACAAGGAACTTCATCATCAAAACCTCCACTACTATTCAAACTCTCACAGACTGCTTCATTACTAATTCATTACAATGACTTCTTTCATAAGCAGATGAATTCATTAGTAATGAGTAATGTGATTAGAGTTCAGATGGAGCAATTAGTGCAAGTGCAATCTGATCTACTATGTGATGGTCACGCGTACTCCGTCTGAGCACTTCAGCTCTTGGGGATCTGCTGGTGTCTGAGGTGTCTGTACCTCTTTGGTTTCTTTCTCCTCTTCTCCTTCCTCTAAAGTGAGCGCCGCCAGCTGTTTGGATCTCTGCTCCATCAGGTTGACGTATCTGATGGGGTTGGACAGCGCTTCGATGACATCTGATCAGCACAGAAACACACCGCAAACTCACAACACACTCCAGTCCTGCAGCTTTCAATCAGTTTCAATTATAACATTTTTCACAAAATCTTTCAAAAAAAAAAAAAAAAAACATCCAAAATAAAAGACAAAGAAATTCAAAAATATTCTATTTGATTTTATATAACATTGGCATTTTAGTTTACTTAACAGTTAACAATAATCAATTTTTAGTTAACAATTTTAACTTTCTCACAATATTTTGCAACTTCAAAAACATCCGAAATAATAGTCAAAAAAATTCAAAAAAATTATATTTTTAGCATTTTAGTTTACTTAACAATTAACAATAATAAATTTTTGTTAACAATTGTAACTTTCTCACAATATTTTGCAACTTCAAAAACATCCGAAATTCAAAAATATTCTATTTGATTTTATATAACATTGGCATTTTAGTTTACTTAACAATGAACAATTTTTAGTTAACAATTATAACTTTCTCACAATATTGTGCAACTTCAAAAACATCCGAAATAATAGTCAAAGAAAATTTAAAAATATTATATTTGATTTTATATATGACATCAGCATTTTAGTTAACAATTATCATTTTTCTACAATATTTTGCAACTTCAAAACTATTTAAAAACATCCAAAATAATAGCCCAAAATATTCAAAAATATTATATTCGATTTTATATATGTTATTCATTTCATTTTAATTTAGTTGACAATTAACAGCTTTTTTTAGTTAACAATTATAACCTTTTCACAATATTTTGCAACTTCAAAACCTTTCACAAAACATCCAAAATAATTGGAAAATAATTATATTTGATTTTATATATGACATTAGCACTTTAGTTTAGTTAACAATTAAAAAAATAACCGTTTTAGTTAACAGTTATAACATTTTTTTTTTTTTTTTTACAATATTTATTCTTCAAACCTTTCAAAAAATAATAATACTGCCCAATAGATAAAACCCAAATAAATACAAAAATATTTGATTTGATTTTATATATGACATTAGCATTTTAGTTTAGTTAACAATTAACATTTTTGGTAAACAATTATACATTTTCACAATAGTTTGTAATTTCAAAACCTTTCAAAAAAACACCTAAAATAATGGTCCAAGAAATTCAAAAATATTATATTTGATTTTATATATGACATTAGCATTTTAGTTTAATTAACAATTCAAAAATACCTGTTTTTAGTTAACAGTTATAATTTTTTTTTTTTTTTTTTACAATATTTTGCAACTTCAAAACCTTAAAAAAATAAGAAAACCTCCAAAATAATAGCCCAAAGTATTCAAAGATATTACATTTGATGTTATATATGACATAGTTTGTTTTGTTATTTAACAAATAACAGTCTTTAGTTAACAATTATAACTTTTTCACAATATTTCGTAACTTTTATATGACGTAAGCAATGGTTTGCCCCTTTTAAAGGCTTTTTTCTTATAGTGACATTTTGCTCATACAAGCGTAATATCTGAAGATTCATAACAGTTGGAAACCCTCAATGAAGAGGGCTTTTTTTTTTTCTTTTTGGCATTTTATGGGTCAGTTCATCTTTTAAAAAGGCCAGAAATCATCTTCATTTACATAAAGAATGTGTTATATTCAACATTTTCATAATAAAGAGCCAATAAAGTCCAAAACTATTATCAATAACTTTGATCACATTTACATAAGATAAAACTTCTGACATGTTGGGTCTGTATCACTGGTGATAAAATATTCAAATACATATTTGCATATTGAATGAATGATGCCTCATTTCTAGAAGTTTTCATAAGTGAAGTCACGTTGTTTCATGCGGTTTTAATAAAGCAAAGTTTGTGTTTTAATTAAAGAAAGGGAAAGTTTCTGCTGAGGAGGGCAGTGCTGTCCTTCCTCGGTGGTCTAACACCTTTTAACTAAACAGGTGCATTCTGGGTACTGGAGACGTCGATCTGTCCCACAATCCCTCGTCTCATAGTTTCGGGATGCAAATGAGGACCGACGAGAGCCGCTGGGATACAGATGGAAACGCTCCTCACAAAAACACTGTGGTGTCAAGTCATAATTCACACCAAAATAAGTATGTGTCACATGTAAATAATGCAAAGAAGCCTGACGGTTGATTTTCTTATTATGATCCAGACAGTTTGTGAGATGCACTCATATTTACCCTGGTATTCACACGGTACTCTGAGGTTATTTCACAGGACTCCACAGTAATACTATGGTACTTCTAGTGTTTTCTGACAGTGGCAGAGAAAGTTTCAGAGAGTAATGAGTTTCATACCGGCGAATGTATCGGGAACGTAGTCCTTCACCTCGATATTCACAAATATAGCGGGAAGAGTTAGAGCTTGATTCTTTTCATTTCTCAAACCGATGTAACGATAACCTGTGAGAATGTGACAAAATTATGTTTTAATAAAAGGAAAAGGTTGAACTATATCTGCATTTCATGTCACAAAACGTCTTATAATAATGCAATGCAATACAATAAAATACAATACAATGCTATTTTTATGTTGCAAAGTAATAATACAAAATTATCATTAATATACTAAAATAATCTAACTCTAATCTAAATTAAAATGATAAAAAAAAAAAAAAACATAAAATCAAAATGTAAACTGAAAATATATTTTATTTCCCCCTCACAATACAATACAATAAAAGAAAAATAAATTACAACTATATCTACATCCTCATGTTGTCAGATGTATTATTATTATTATTATTCAAATATTAAAACAATCTAAAATAACACTAAATTAAATGCTAAACTAACACATAAAATCAAAACAAACTGAAATAATTTTTTATATCCTCCTTCACAACACAATACAATAAAAGAAAAAAACTATATCTGCATTATAGTACATAAAATAAAAATGTAGCAACCTTCAATTCTTGAATCACAATAGATCGCAGTTAATCGATTTTATATATGGATACTCCCAGATTCTGGTAATAAATGAAGTTTGTGTCATATTTTAGCCTATGTGGAGAAGGTTTTGAATACTGTGTTCAACTTCTAAGTCATAAAGGTCGAACAGCCCTGGTTTAGTCAGTATAAATGAAACGCCGGTTTGTTGTCGTCAGTGTTGAGGAGAGTTACTTTTAAAAGTAATGCATTACAATATTGCGTTACTTCCTAAAAAGGTAAATAATTACGTTACTTAGTTACTTTTTATTGAAAGTAATGCGTTACGTTACTTTTGCGTTACGTTTTAAATCTGGGCTGGGCTTGCTTGTTTGCTTTTAATATAAAACGTTCTATTTTTGGCAAATATAAAAGCCTTTTCACAAAAACAAAAGCCTCAGGCTGATTCAGTAGAACGCAGAAGAAGAAAGTTCAACACTCTTCAGCAATAAAAAAAGAAGAAGAAATGTTAGTTTATCTTGTGTAATTTCTGCTTATTAGTATGGTTGGATCATCGAAGGTCAGCAGCAAATTGGTTAACAAAATGGGATTAAATGCACAAAGGATATTTGTATTATTTAACATATTTAATTAATGCAGCTTTGCGTCAAATTCTGAGTTGCTTTTAACTGTTTTTATT
>NW_015646430.1:123292-136342 GCF_001515625.1 Sinocyclocheilus rhinocerous | reverse complement strand
TCACGTCTGTACAGTAGAACACAGAAGAAGAAAGTTCAACACTCTTCAGCAATAAAAAAAGAAGAAGAAATGTTAGTTTATCTTGTGTAATTTCTGCTTATTAGTATGGTTGGATCATCGAAGGTCAGCAGCAAATTGGTTAACAAAATGGGATTAAATGCACAAAGGATATTTGTATTATTTAACATATTTAATTATTGCAGCTTTGAGCCATATTCTGAGTTGCTTTTAACTGTTTTTATTAATTTTGAGGAAAACTAAATCTTAAAAAAAAAATTTTTTTGTGAGTGAGTGAGTGAGATGAATCAATGCATGTTCACATTTATTCTAGAACTAACGCATATTTGAAATGAAACAAGTTACAAGTTTAAATTATAAATCATATCATTTTTATAGCATTTTTCTGGAACACAAACTAAATTTAAACGCTAAATTATAGAATTTTATATAGTACTTTTCTGGAACAAAAACTAAATTTAAACAGTAAATTATATAATTTTATATAGTACTTTTCTGAAACAAAAACTAAAACAAAGACTAATCAAATTAAAGGTGACTTGACTTGACTTGACACTGGTTAATAAAATGGGATAAAATACATAAATGATATTTCTCTTATTTAACATATTTAATTATTGCAGCTTTGAGCCATATTCTGAGTTGCTTTTAACTGTTTTTATTAATTTTGAGGAAAACTAAATCTTAAAAAAAAAATTTTTTTGTTAGTGAGTGAGTGAGATGAATCAATGCATGTTCACATTTATTCTAGAACTAAAGTAACATCTTACTCCCGATTTCTCTCAACATGGGGACAGGAGAGCTTTCAATCAATAAATGGGAAAAAAAAAGTAACTCGCGTTACTTATTTGAAAAAGTAACTTTCAACTTTTTAACTTTTTAATTAAAAAGTAATGCGTTACTTTACTAGTTACTTGATTTTATAATATTTTTCTGGCACAAAAAAACTAATTTGGGCATCAAAACTGAATATATGAATTTAAATGATCAATTATATAATTTCTATAGCATTTTTCTGAAAAAAAACTGATGTGGGCATCAAAATTAAGCAGATTTAAATGATAAAATATATATTTTTTATAGTATTTTTCTGGAACAAAAACAAAATTGGGCATCAAAGTCGAACATAAATTTAAATGATGAATTATATAATTTTTATAGCATTTTTCTTGAACAAAAACTAAAACAAAGACTAATCATGAAATATTTTGATGATTTTTGATGAAATATAATGAAATAAGCAGTGTTGTGGAAAGTTACTTTTAAAAGTAATGCATTACAATATTGCGTTACTCCATAAAAAAGTAACTAATTACGTTACTTAGTTACTTTTTATGGACAGTAATGCGTTATGTTTCTTTTTAAATCTGGACAGGGCTTGCTTGTTTGTTTTTAAAATAAAAAAGTTCTATTTTTGGCAAATATAAAAGCCTTTTCACACCAAAAGTGAAATGAATAAGCCTCAGGCTGAAGGAAATGTAAATTTAGGTCCTTACAGTAGAATGCAGAAGAAGAAATTTCAACACACTTCAGCAATAAACAAAGATGTTTGTCTAGAGTAATTTTTGCTTATTAGTATGGTTGAACTGGATCATCGAAGGTCAGAAGCAAAGACATTGTTTAATAGAATGGGATTAAATACATAAAGGATATTTGTGTTGTTTAACATTTAATTATTGCATATTCTGAGTTGCATTATTTTTATTCATTTTGAGGAATACTGAATCTGTGTTTGTTTTTTTTGTGTGAGTGAGATGAATTAATGCATATTCATATTTATTTTGGAACTACAGTAACATCTTCTGATTTCTCTCAACATGGGGACAGGAGAGCTTTCAATCAATAAATGGGAAAAAAAAAGTAACTCGCGTTACTTATTTGAAAAAGTAACTTTCAACTTTTTAATTAATTAATTAAAAAGTAATGCGTTACTTTACTAGTTACTTGAAAAAAGTAATCTGATTACGTAACTCGCGTTACCCCCAACACTGCTCGTCATGACTGCTAATGCAACTCTATCTTTACTATGCAAAGGCTACATGAATGCAAGAAAGAAAAGACCAATCATATTTCAGTATGCAAATACTGTGATGACATCATCACCGCTTGTAAAAACAGACTGAAATGAGTCTTTAAGTCACGTGGCTCAGGCTGATTCTCACCCGGACGAATGGCTGAGACGGGAATGATGCGATGGCCGATGAACTTGCCGCCCTCTTCGTACACGGCTATCCTGAGGGACGCCAGCGTGGGCAACACCACCTGACCCGGAAACAACACCGTTATTGATTTCACGCGCTCCGAGCGTCTGACGGACGCTTACAGGACACCGAAAACAGCCGTACTTTTTTAAAGACGATGGGCTCCTCGTCCCACACAGGGTTGATGGCGTTGCTCTGGGACGTCTTTGTCTTGAAAGCTTTTCGTCTCGTGTCAACGGGGGAACAAAAACAAAATTGGGCATCAAAGTCGAACATAAATTTAAATTATGAATTATATAATTTTTATAGCATTTTTCTTGAACAAACTAAATTGTAATTATAAATTATTTAATTTGTTGGTATTATTCTTTTAAATAATAGTCAAATTATATAATTGTTTAGTATTTTTCTGGAACAAAAACCAATTTAGGCATCAAAATTGAACAAATTTAAATGATATATTATTTTTTTGGTATTTCTTGGAACAAAAACTGATTTGGGCATCAAAATTGAACAGTTCATAAGTTTAAATGAAAAATGTAATTTTTATAGTATCTTTCTTGAACAAAAACTAATTTGGACATCAAACATAATTGAGCATCATTTTAAATGATACATTATATAATGTGTATAATATTTTTTGGAACAAAAAAAAAAAGGGCATCAAAATTTAACAAATGTATACTAAATATAACAAATAAAATAAAAAAAACGTGGAAGTACATTAAATTGCAATTACTGATTGCTTTGCAATAACACATTGCAAATGAGCTTCCTGGAGCTAAAGGCTTTGACAAGTGAGAAATGTCGAGCTGTATGATACGTCTAACCTTCACTGATAAGGTGTTGGCTACGATGCCGTCCACAGTGCTTTCTGTGAAGGGGTCGAAGTGCTTGTCCGGTCGTCTCATGAACTCTGGTTTGAGTCTGTAGCCGCTCTTGCCGTTGTACTCGTACATGCCGAGGTTCAGCTGCATGGACAGATCTGAGAGAGAGACGAGTAAAAACAACAGCTGTAAAGTCAGATTACAGTGGACATTTCATATTACAGTTAAGTCATATTTTCATAAGCCTTTCCCAAAGCATCTTCATTATTCATGGTCTCACCGATGGTCTGAAAGTTGAGTGCGACGAGCTGACAGCCGGCGTTCCAGAAGACCTGCGGCATGTAGTTGGAGGAATCCACACGCGTTCCTTTAGGATAAATCCTGCTCAGCTGAAACTTGTTGTATCTACATGCACACGGTTAAGGGAGCGTCATAATGAACATCACAGAGAAATCAATAAATCATTCACCTCCATCACAACCAGGACATACATGTGTGATCATCACCAGAACATCACCTGACAACAAAAAAAAAAAAAAAAAAAAAATCCAATTAATCAATGATTTATCCTAGTGTTGTTACTGTTGACTAAAACTAAAGCTATTAATATCATTTTTGGTAATTGAAAAATAAAATAAAATACTAAAAAAAAAAAAGATGACAAACTTTGAAAAATTTAAAATTAACTAGAAATTTGAAAGAAAAGGGAATGACATGAGAAATCTAAATATAAAAAAATAAAAATATTATTATTTTTTTATATTTACTTTAAATTATATAATGTATTTAGAATGTATTTGTAAAATTTAAAATATAAATTATCATATTTTCTGTAAAAGATGGCCAACAAAATTGAAGATATACATTTAAAATATATATTATATAATTTTTATAGTGTTTTCTGCAACAAAAACTAATTTGGGCATCATAATTGAACATAAATTAAATAAAAAATTATATAATTTTTATAGTATTTTTCAGGAATAAAAATGAAGTTGTCCATCAAAATGGAATAATTAAATGATAAATTATATTATTTGTGTAGTATTTTTTCTGGAACAAAATCTAATTTGGGCATCAAAATTGAATATATAAATTTAAATTACAAATTCTATCATGCTTATAGTATTTTTCTGCAACAAAAAAAACTATTTGGGAATCAAAATTGAACACCTAAATTTAAATTATAAATTATATAATTTTATATAATTTTTTCCAGGGGTGGGGGGAACCTGGGCATCAAAATGGAATATACACATTTAAATTATATATATATATATATATATATATGGCATCATTGTTTTTCACAGTATAGTAATGAGAATTTGGGGTGAAAATGTAATTAACTGTCATAAAAAAGCTATAAAATAAACAAATGCCGTTCTGTGTCATTGACGTCAAACTTGGCGCAAAACATCTTAATGTGTCACATCCGAATATGTGCATGTGAGAATGAGATTTGAGAGCACAGTTTTAGTGAATAACAACTTCTATCTCAGTCCATTCTTCATACTAACTATTAAATAGCTTCTAAAGACTTGAGCATGAGTCAGATGCACTACTGTCTGAAATCTTCCTGACAGATTTCATTATTCAGGTCATAAGTTCTGGCATCAATAATAGATGCGCTTGTCCTGGTTTGCCGTCAGTGTCCGGTCAGATGTGTGGGCTGTGTTTTGAAGGATGCTCGACGAACTCCACCGGCGTCTTGGTGAGATGCTCCAGTGCTTTGGTCTCCACGAACGACGACATCTGATAACTGCGTTTGCTTTCTGAGAGCAGACAAATCTACTTTTAATGAGATCTTCATATCAGCCAAGACTCCATCATGTGTATGCAGTCACACTTACTCTTGGAAATCTCAAACGAGTGGAACTTGGTGGGCTGGATGTAGTTGACCAGCGTGGACATTTCTTCAGTGGCAAAGGCTTCACATCCTGCTGTACCCTGAAAAAACACCACAAAACATCAGCGAGAGATCTTTTTCTGAAGGTTAAGCTCCTGCTTTGATCATTTGTTGTGAAACTTTGTATTTTTTAAGCCTTATTTTGTCATCAAACTGATAAAAAGTATACAAGAGTTACAATATTTTATTTACAAGCAGACAGAGTAATTAGCTTCTGCTGATAACCTCAACATGACCAATTAATCAGTTTCAAAAACTAATAAATATAAATATTAGATGAAAAACTGAAACCTAAAAAACTATAAATGAATTAGTAATTAGAAAAAGAAGAAAAAAAAACAGATTAAAAACCCTAGAAATTAGAAAGTAAAATGACTAAAACTAAAACAAAAATAAAGCTATATAGAAATATTTTAATCAACAACAAAAAAAGTTGAAATTATTTTAGTTAGTTGCCAAGGCAACATTTATAAGTTTAATTGGAAAGTGCTAAAATTACTAAAACTAAAACTGAAATAAAAATAAATTAAAGCTATATATAAATATTAAATTAAAAATGAAAAAAAAAAAAAAACCATAAATTAGAAATGTTGCACTGGTAATTAACTGAAATTAAAAAGTTAAAGTTGAAGTATTAAAATTACTAAACCTGATATAAAAATAAATGAAAGCTGTACAGAAATAAAAATATATAAATTATAGAAATTGAAACAAGTTTAAGCTGAAGTACTAAAATTACTAAACCTGAAATAAAAATAAATGAAAACTATACAGAAATATAAAATAAAAAACTCAAATAAACAATAAAATTAAAATAACATAAATGTTACCTTTGCAACTAACTGAAATAAATAAGTTTATGTTGAAGCACTATAATTACTAAAACTAAAACTGAATTTAAAATAAAAACTATAAAAAAAAATAATAATTTGAAATGTTGCCTTGGCAACTAACTGAAATAAAACAGGTTTAAGTACTAAAATGATTAAAATGAACTAAAATTAAAATAAATTAAAGCTATACAGAAAAAAAAAAAAAAAAAAACTAAAGCACCTAACAAAGTTACTAAAGTTTCAAATAAAATGAAAACCGAAAATATACAAATAAAAGCTCATTCAAAATATGAATCAATACTATAATATAAAAGCATAAACTTTTACTGACCTCGTCCATGGACTTCTTACAGTCATCATCGTCATCATCTTCATCTTCATCATCCTCAGCCTCCACCTCTGCAGGTGCTAAAGGACAAACACAGGATCAAATCAAACTTCAATCTAATCAAGTGTTGAGTTTCTCTGCAGCATCTCAAACTGCGCTGAAGAAAGGCAGAGCTGGTGTGAGATATAAGCAGAGCTCAGAGACAGACAGCTGACAGACATGATGAACTCGACCGACACACACTAATCAAAACTCTCTCATCATTTACTCTTCCTTGTGTGACTTCAAACCTGCATTACTTCCAAACAACAACGGTTTACAGTGACTGCATCAGTCTCCAAAAACTCCCCACTGTCATTTATGGGGTGATCGATTTTATTTGTGCATAAATATAAAGTATTTATTTCATTATTTATGTATCTTTAAATAAATAATAATTTAAAAAAATGTCATTCATGGGTGGTCTGTTTCATCTGTGCATATATATATATATATATATATATAGTGTATATAATAAATAATAAATAAATTAGACAATTGTCATTTTTGGGTGATCTGTTTAATTTGCACATAAATATAAATAATTTATTTAATTATTTTTTATCATTAAATATCAATAAATAAATCAAATAATTGTCCTTAATGGATTTGTGCATGTAATTATTCATTTATAATTAAACAAGTATCAATAAATAAATTAGATAATTGGCATTAATGGACAATCTATTTAATTAGTGCATAAATATAAATTATTTATTTTAAATATTTATTTATCAATTAATAAATATCAATAAATAAATTACATAATTGTCGTTTGTTGGTTGATCTATTTCATTTGTGCATACATATAAATTATTTGCGCATAACTTATTCAAATATAATTTTTTAACAGTATTATTATTATTATTATTTATAATAAATACATTTTATTTATTTAATTATTTATTTATCTATCTATCTATCAATACGTTCATCAAATATAGCATAAATGATATTTATTTGATTCTGCAAGCATCTGCACTCATTTCCTGATAAGTGCGCTCTCTTCACAGCAGTCATGGATCATGTGAAAGGGCTGTGATGATTTCCGGGCCTCTGTGGTGTTACAGGTGGATCCACACAGTCCTGCTGAGGAACCAGCTGTTCGACATCTGCTTTCTGCATCAGTGCTGTCTGGACTCAACCTTTCAGAGCCCTCGCATGCATCAGACGCTCCCGACGCCTCCGTCACACACAAACACAGGCTGAAATGTCAGCCGCTTGACTCTCCGCATGCTGTGACACACACAGAGCGGCTCACGGCCCTCAAAACCAGCAGAGACCGTCTGCTTCTGCTCTGCAATCGCTCTTTCTTTCGACTTGCTAAAGATAGACATGAGCACAATCCCCATAATAGCACTTTTGAAAGATTTCAATATACTCTGAAAACCGGCTGCCGCTTTTCGACAAATGTCAGATATCAATGGCAAAAAGTGCACTTGGATCAAAGTTATAATTTTGTTGTCTGTATTTTTACTCCCAAGGCATTTAAACTACCAGACAGTGAATTTACCAAACTAACTAGGCTCACAATTGTATATTTTGGAAATTTATATTGGAATTTATATTAAATTTATATATTGGATTTTGTAATTTTTATTTGTTTTATTACAGTATATTGCAGATTTGCAATTTAGAAATGTAATTTTCATTTATGATATTATATTTCTACAATTTAGAAATGTGATTTTAATTTATGATATTATATTTTTACAATTTAAAAATGTGATTTTAATTTATTATATAATACAGATTCATTTATTACATAATATATAGTTTATTTACAATTTAGAAATGCAATTTTAATTATTATAATATATTTTTACAATTCAGAAATTTAATTTTAATTTACTATATAATATGTGTCCCTGGAGCACAAAAGCAGTGTTAAGTCGCTGGGGTATATTTGTAGCAATAGCCAACAATACATTGTATGGGTCAAAATTATAAATTTTTCTTTTATGCCAAAAATCATTAGGATATTAAGTAAAGATCATCTTCCATGAAGATATTTTGTAAATTTCCTACCGTAAATATATCAAAACGTAATTTTTGATTAGTAATATGCATTACTAAGAACTTCATTTGAACAACTTTAAAGATGATTTTCTCAATATTTAGATTTTTTTTCACCCTCAGATTCCAGATTTTCAAATAGTTGTATCTCGGCCAAATATTGTCCTATCCTAACAAACCATACATCAATGGAAAGCTTATTTATTCAGCTTTCAGATTATGTACAAATCTCAATTTCGAGAAATTGACACTTAAGGCACTTTTGTGGTCCAGAGTCACATATTGTAAATTTAAAATTGGCAAAGGAAGTATATATATATATATTTATATAAATTATTTTTGATTTACTGACAATTTTATTTTTAATTTATCATATATTGTATATTTACAATTTAGAAACGCATACAAATTGAAACGATATTTAATTTACAATTTTCAAATTAAACTTGAATTATATTGTTATATTATATTACATTTACCATTTACAAATACAAATTTAATTTGAATTTGTCATATATTGTATATTTACAATTTATAACAAAAATAATTATAGCAAAACAGTACGGTATACTGTATCATTACAATTTATAAATTATACATAACATTTTCAATTTAGAAATTTAATTTTAATGTTTTTTTATTTATTATTTTATAATAAATTATGCATCCATCCATTCTCCAAACCGCTTATCCTATAGGGTCGAGGAATTATATGAAATTACATAATTTACAAATTAAATTTTATTACATTATATTGTTTATTTATAATTTACAAATTTCTAAAAATTTTATTTGAATTTGTCATACCTTGTATATTCACAACTTTCCAACAAATGTATACACATTTATATTTTATTTACAATTTAAAAATATTTTAATTTATTATATTACATTTTTACTTGTAATTTACTAATTTCTACAAATTTAAATAAATTATATTTTATTTACAATTAATAAATGCTAACAACAACAGCACTATGGTTTGTATATTTTCAAATTTCAAATGTCAGCCATGTAAATTAAAAATTACATTAATTATTTGAATAAATATTTAAAATAATTTTAATTTATTTAAATATGATTTAATGTAGCAATCATGCAGATCTGAGGGGGAAATATGAGCACTGTTCTAATACCTGCGGGTCCAGCGCTGGGAGAGGACGGCTCAAAGACGCTGGACGAGTCGCTGTTTGTGTTGGACGCCTGTTCGGACAGCTTCTTCTTAGTGCTGCCATCGGAGGGTTTAGGGTGAGATTTCTTGTTCTTGATGAGGATCTTTCCAATGAGCTCTCGAGGGCTTGGCAGAGGAACGCCTGGCTCGAGCTGAAGCGCCACAGCAGAATCTGTCATGAGAACACTGGACGCACGCGCCGCTAAAAGAGCACGGATGCATGTGGGAGAGATACACTTACAGGATATTTCTCCAGAGTCTCAGTCAAAAGAGCGTCCCCGAATATGGATCGGCAATATTCTGCCATTTTGGCTTGCTGTTTGGGGCTGCGATGCAACAGAAACACAATTAGAGCTGCCATCAGTGCACAAACAACGCTGAACCAAATTAGCGCCTGTAACGTTTGCTGTATAATCAGACAAAAATTAAATCTGCAGACCTTTTTCATTATATATTCAATGATTTAGGGGGAAATTTTGTAGAATTCCGCAGAATAGATTTAAATATAGCAATAAATAAAATGTAGTAAAATCATACTGCAAGCTGAAAGCATAATAAAAGAAAAGAAAAGAATATAACAGAATATAACAGAATAATATAATATAATATAATATAATATAATATAATATAATATAACAAAACAAAACAAAACAAAAATAAATAAAAAAAAAGTTAAAAATAAAATAAAATAAAATTACATAAAATAAAATTTTAAATCTTTATTTAGGGAGGGGTAGATTTTGTAGAATTCTGCAGAATATATTTAAATATGGTAATAAACAAAATGTACTGAAAACTTATTAAAAGCTGAAAGCATAATAAAAAAAAAATAAAAAAAATAATAACACAAAGCAAAAAATAAATAAATAAATAAAAAATAAAATAAGATTCTCTGATTTAGGGGGAAGTGTTGTAGAATTCTGCAGAATAGATTTAAATATGGCAATAACTAAAATGTCCTAAACTCTTATTGGAAGCTTTCTGCATAATGAAATAAAATCTAAATCTAAAATAAAGAATAATACAAAGAATAAGAATATAGATTAATCTAAAATAAAATCTACTAAACTCTTATTGGAAGCTGAAAACATAATTAAATAAATAAATAAATAACAATAAATAACAAAACAAAACAAAACAAAAAACAAAAAACAAAAAAAACAAAAAAATAAAATAATAAAGTTAAAAATAAAATAAAATAAAATTACATAAAATAAAATTTTAAATCTTTACTGATTTAGGGGTAGATTTTGTAGAATTCTGCAGAATATATTTAAATATGGTAATAAACAAAATGTACTGAAAACTTATTAAAAGCTGAAAGCATAATAAAAAATAAAAATAAAAATAATAACACAAAGCAAAAAATAAATAAATAAATAAAAAATAAAATAAGATTCTCTGATTTAGGGGAAAGTGTTGTAGAATTCTGCAGAATAGATTTAAATATGGCAATAACTAAAATGTCCTAAACTCTTATTGGAAGCTTTCTGCATAATGAAATAAAATCTAAATCTAAAATAAAGAATAATACAAAGAATAAGAATATAGATTAATCTAAAATAAAATCTACTAAACTCTTATTGGAAGCTGAAAACATAATTAAATAAATAAATAAATAACAATAAAATAAAATAAAATAAAATAAAATAAAATAAAATAAAATAAAATAAAATAAAATCATATTATCTGATTTAGGGGGAAGTTTTGTAGAATTCTGCAGAATAGATTTAAATATTCCTTATTTGGTTCAAAATGTAATAATAATAATAATAAAATTATTATTATTAATTTTTTTCTTATTGTTATTTTAATAAATTTATGTATTTCTATTTTTATTAATGTTATTAGTAGTAGTACTGTTATTTTATACACATACTGATATATAAACCCAGTATGAACAACAGTAATATATTACATTTTGTTTACTATTTATTATTATTATTATTATTGTATTGTTAACTTTATTATTAGTAGTAGTCCTGTAATTTATAATTCATTCTGATATATAATCCTAATACGTTTTTTTTTAGGCAAAATTTTGCAGCCCAACATACAAACACAGCAAACTTGGATCTCTAAATTAATGAATAGATAAACTAATATATTAATGTACAAATAAATAAATAAAAATCACATTCACAATCTTAATCTGAAAAAAAAAAACACTTACATTTCCCCCCAAATCATTCAGCCGTACTATAAAGCAGGGAAAGAGCGTCTGTTGTGCTCAATGGAAGAAAATGACAGCATACGTGCTTGAGAGCGATTGCGAATGAATAAAGCCTGTTTTGATTAATTGCAGGCGTTTGTCTGGGACAGACCTTTCTGAATCATGGCTGGGTTGGGCTCAAACTTCTCCATGAGCAGCTGGGTTTGTTCGGGCTTGAGCGGCGGGTACAGGATCTCGTTCAGACGCGGGTCCCGCTGCTTGTTGTTGATGAATTCTGTCATCTGATCCACCGTCAGATAGTTTCTGCTCTTCACGCCGCTGGAGAGAGGAAGAGAGATCCAGGAAAGAGCATACGGTTTACAGTGATAATCATAACACAGAGATGAGCAACTACATCATCCCAGCATGCAAATTACACAATGACTTTCAGCAAGGCGGATTTTTTTAAAGGAATGTCTCTGTTATGATCAATACCAATTATCTTTCATCAGGATTTTTTTAATTGTTACACCCCTAAATAATTACAATACTGCAATGCGCTCATCTCATAAATATCATTCCAATATGACTTCAAGGCATCATTAACTACTATATATGGAGTAATATATATATATATATAAATAAATACATAAAATGAGAAATGAAAAATTTGAAAAATAGATCAACTTAAATAAATGCATACAAACAGGAAAAAAATATAAAAAACTTAAATTAACATAAAAGTATACATAAACAAAAGATAAACAGAAAAATTAAGCAAATAAATAAGTAAATAGAAAAAAAACAGGAAAAACAAACGAACAAATAAATAAATAAAAGATAAATAAACAGAAAAATTAAGCAAATAAATAAGTAAATAGAAAAAAAACAGGAAAAACAAACGAACAAATAAATAAATAAAAGATAAATAAACAGAAAAATTAGACAGATAAATAAATAGATAGATAAAAACAGAAAAAAACAGATAAAACCAATGTATAAATAAACAAAAAACATTAAAAAGAACATAACAATATTCAGAATTTAAAAATTAAATAGAAAAATCAGACAAAAAAACAGGTAAATCGATAAAATAAATAAATAAATAAATATACGTAAACAAACAAACAAACAGATGAAATAAACAGATAAATGTGCAAATAAATAAAATATCAATAAATAAATAAAAATTAGTCAAATAAATAAATAGATAAAAAAGAAAAAAAAAACAGATAAACACATAATGTATAATTAAATTAAAAAAAATAAATAATAATAAACAGATAAATAAATGTATAAATAAATAAATACATTTAAAAAATTAGACAAATAAATACATGGATGAAAACAGAAAAAACAGATACATACATACAACAATGTATAAATAATTAAATGTATAAATAAATAAAACCAGATAAATAAAAGCAAAAAAAATTGTAAAAGTATAATAAATAAAGGATAAATCAATTTAAAAATTAGAAAAATAAAGAAATAGATAAAAACATATAAATCATAAAAACACATAAATAGATACAAATAATACATAAATGCATAAATAA
>NW_015646430.1:112113-123248 GCF_001515625.1 Sinocyclocheilus rhinocerous | reverse complement strand
TTAAAAAAAATAAATAATAATAAACAGATAAATAAATGTATAAATAAATAAATACATTTAAAAAATTAGACAAATAAATACATGGATGAAAACAGAAAAAACAGATACATACATACAACAATGTATAAATAATTAATTGTATAAATAAATAAAACCAGATAAAAAAAAAGCAAAAAAAATTGTAAAAGTATAATAAATAAAGGATAAATCAATTTAAAAATTAGAAAAATAAAGAAATAGATAAAAACATATAAATCATAAAAACACATAAATAGATACAAATAATACATAAATAAATGCATAAATAAAGTATAAATAGATAAATGGATAAACGGATAAATAAATAAATAAATAAATAATTTTTTTTCTTTTATTGAAGGCCTTCTTATCTATAGCATCAGCTGAAAATGGCTCCATAAAGACTTACAGATCAGCAAATATTTGGTTAATCTCAGATCGCGGGCAGAGGTTGTTGATGAACGATTTGTAAACATCAGGTGTCAAATCCTCCAAAGGGATGGAGTCGTTCTGCAGAGACGAACAAGAACAGACAATCAAATTATGGCTAGCACTTTATTTTACCCTCCTGTTCCGTAATTACAATAAATGGGTAATAATTAGGTTCTAACCCTGAACCTACCCCAAAATCTAACCTTACCCCATGTAGTTACCTTATACTACCCAGTACTTTCTTGAGTAAGTACACTGTAAGTACACGTACTGTAAAATAAAGTGTAACCAAAGTATGAAATACATATTCATGCATTTATTATACAACATATAACATATAACAATAACAACGAGTCTTCAGTCTCACGCTAGCAATTAATCACCAAAAATAGAGAAGCTAAACCTGCTTTTACTAACAAGTGGCCTCATATGAATAAAAACAAACATATTTAAGCTTGCCTCAAAATTAATTAGCTAATTGCATCCTAAGAACCTAGTTCAGCTGACAAAGAATCAACTGTTTTATTACGTCAATCCCAATAATGGACAACGCTGTCGGAGAGCAAACATTACTCAATGTCATCCACATGCTGTCAGACGTTCATCTCCCACAGTAAACTGGGTAATAATTAGGTTCTAACCCTGAACCTACCCCAAAATCTAACCTTACCCCATGTAGTTACCTTATACTACCCAGTACTTTCTTGAGTAAGTACACTGTAAGTACACGTACTGTAAAATAAAGTGTAACCAAAGTATGAAATACATATTCATGTATTTATTATACAACATATAACATATAACAATAACAACGAGTCTTCAGTCTCACGCCAGCAATTAATCACCAAAAATAGAGAAGCTAAACCTGCTTTTACTAACAAGTGGCCTCATATGAATAAAACAAAAATATTTAAGCTTGCCTCAAAATTAATTAGCTAATTGCATCCTAAGAACCTAGTTCAGCCGACAAAGAATCAACTGTTTTGTTACGTCAATCCCAATAATGGACAACGCTGTCGGAGAGCAAACATTACTCAATGTCATCCACATGCTGTCAGACGTTCATCTCCCACAGTAAACATTCAAAGCATCCAGCGCCCGCGGCTGATTAATGCCAAACAAAGAAGAAAAAACAGATGAAAGGATGTGAGTGAGTGAGTCAGAGGCGGAGGCCGTGATGATTTCTCACTAGTTACACACTTTCTCCCTCACGACTCTCTCGAGGCCTTTTAACATTATGGATTTAGAAAATCTCCCTGTCTTCAACATTCAACCTTTAGATTTGCTGTAAAACGATAAGGTAAACAAATAGACTACCTTTGATCCTGGAAGTGAAAAAGCAGAAAAAAAGAGATAAAAAGATAAACCAAAGTATGTATAAATAAATAAACGATAGATAGATAGATAGATAGATAGATAGATAAAAAGATAAATAAAAATAAATAAATAAAAGATAAATAAACAGAAAAAATAGACAAATAAATAAATTAATTAAACACTGTTAAACATTTATAAATAAATACAAAATATGTATAAAATAAATAAAAAGTACACATGTAAAAATAAATAAATAAATTAATTAATTAATGAATATGGATAAAAATTGAAAAAAACTAAATAAAATAAAATAATAAAACAAAACAAAACAAAACAGATAAAAATAAACAGATAAAAAAGATAAATAGACAAATAAGACAAATAAATAAACATAAAAAAATCAGATGAATAGATCAAAACAATGTATAAATAAATAAATAAATGGATAAAAATGTATAAATAAATAAATTAATTAAAATAAAAAATATAAAAATAAACATAAATAAGAGTAGGAATAAATAAAATAACAGATAATAAATAAACAAATAAACAAACAAACAAATAAATAAATAAACAGATAAATAAACAGACAAATAAAAAAAAATAGATACAAATAAAAACAGATAAAAAACAATGTATAATAAATATATGCATAAAACTATGAACAAACAAATAAATAAAATAACAGATAAAAACAAATACATAAATAAAAGATAAATAATAGAGAAGTAGAAGATTAAATAAACAAAAACTGAAAAAAAAAAGGCAAAGGCGGAGGCCAGCCAGAATAACACCATATTTCTGATTAGTTACACACTTTGTTTCCTCCTGAGGCCTTTTAACATTATGGATTTTGAGAAAATCTCTGTGTCCAATGTTCAACCTTTACATTTGCCATAAAACAATAAGGCAAACAAACAGACTCCCTTTGATTCTGGAGTCATTTATCAGGCGGCGTGCCTCGATCCGAAAGCACATGTTTTTGGTAAAACCCACAAATTGACTTCCTGTGGAAACATGAGGTCTTCCTGTCTGCCAGCGGGATTCTGGAGCGATTAGCCGAACATATGCTCACCCGGCCGGCCGGAAGATTGCAGCTCTCCAGCGCCGTCTCCACACGCTTCCGGTCGGTCGAGAACAAGCGGAAGATGCTGCAGAAAGAGAGCGAAACATGAGGAGCATTCAGATCTGATCACGTTCTGCTGCATCATGTGAGACAGAGCTGAGTCTTACTTTTTCACTGGGATTCGACCCTCTTGATTCGTCTGCAGCTTGAGTCTCGTGAAGCTGGTCATAAAACAATTTCATGGAAAAACTAGATCAGCCATTCTCAGGAAACTGTGTCTCCATGACTGACTGATTGTGTTTGTAGATACAGATATAGAAATATACACACAATATTTATTCCCATTCATCACCAGCACACTAATAATTCAATAAATGAATAAATAGATAAATATAGACAGACAAACAAACAGATAAAACAAATTGATAAAAGATAAATAATTAGATAAAATAAATAGATAAGAAATACACAAATTAAAAATAGAAAATAAAAAAGATGAAGCAATAAAAAGAAATTTATAAATGCATAAAAATAGACAAAATGCTAAATAAGATAACAAACACAAAAACAAAATAAGTTGATATAAATATAAAAATATATAATTCGATTTTAAAAAGTATATACTAACTAAATAAATACTAAGTTACTTAGGGACACAGATTTTACATTGAACACAAAACGTTTTTATCATCCAAAAATAACCAAATAATCAAAAATATAATAAAAGAAAGAAAGAAAAATAAATATATTGATATTAATTAATTGATTGATTGATTGATTAATATTTTATTACTTAAAATGACTTCAGATAATTAGGTAAAAATACACAGATAAAAGATAAAAACAGATAAAAGATTAAAAATAGACAATCAAACAAAAAAATTAAATTCTAAATTTGTATTTTATTGAAATTAACACTATTGTTTTCCAATTAAAATTAATTTGCCTGTTTTAAAGGGTTAGTTCACAAAAAACAAACAAACAAACAAATAAATAAATAAATATAAAAAAATTAAAGTACCAATTAATTAATTAAACAATATTAATTAGCTAATTAACGAATTAAATAATATTAATTAATTAATTAATAAAACATATTCTGTAACACTTTACTTAAAGCTTTTATACATAATGCATTATAAATGTAGTTTTAATGCATTAACTATGCCTTGTAATGCACCTTATAATGCACTGTATGATCTCATGAATAACTCATGAATACATTGTAATACTTTTTTAAATTGTCACACCTTTATAAAGTACAATGCATTAAAACGCATGACAAACACACCTTCATATATTAAAATGCATTTTAACTTTGGTTACAATTATTTATATACAACACACAGTACATTATTAATACCTTGCAATGCATTAGACATTATACAAGGCTTTCAGTGAAGTGTTACCGTATATTCTTCTAAATCTGGTACTGTTTCCTGACAATGAGTCATAAACACATTTAAAAACTTTTAATAGAACAAAATCATGTGACTGAGGTGTGAACGGCCTCCTGACGGAAGCAGGTAAATATAATCATCAGGTACTCACGCTTTCTCCAGACAGGACTCTCGGCCCATGTTTTGAGCGAGCAGGTTAGACGCCAGACTGAAGAGCTCATCTGCCCACTCCTTCATCAATGACGACGCACAAACACAAAAGCCATTTTCATTAAAACAATTCAGGTCAAGTATCCTGACTAGGATTTATGCTGCACAAGTATCTCACTGCCAGAAATATCTGCCACGCTCCGCTGATCTAATGAAATGTTCAGAGGCAGTAAAACACCTTGGCGACGTCTTCTTGGAAGGCCATGAAGTTCAGGTACTGGATGTTGACCATGTCTGGCCCCGTCACCACCGTCAGCATCCGGTTCTCTATCCGGCCCACCAGATTCCCCACATCCAGCAGCTCCCGCAGCTTCGCTTCCTGAGGGAAAAGCGCAGGAATGAAGCCGTAAAACACGGCAGAATAAGCCTGTAAAGCCTCTTTAAGACCGCTGTGATCTCGCCCACAACCGCTTCCCATGAGCGCTTTTATTTGGATGCTAAAAACACCTGCTGCTGCTGCTGCTGATGAAGAAACAACATCTAAAGCATCAGCCAGTTCAACTTCAGCACCCACACTGGACACAACACTTTTATATCATACAAGAGAAACCATTCATATTTAAATATTTTTTGCTTTTATTGAAATTATTTCAGGACCAGCATTTTACATTGAAATATAATGTATTAATATAATCAAACAATGGACAGATTTGATGATAGATAGATAGATAGATAGATAGATTGATAGATGATAGATAGATGATAGATAGATAGATAGATAGATAGATAAATGTATAAATAAATAACACATAAAATCGAAGCTAATTTGTATTGAAATTAACACTCGATTGAGAACAAGCGGAAGATGCTGCAGAAAGAGAGCGAAACATGAGGAGCATTCAGATCTGATCACGTTCTGCTGCATCATGTGAGACAGAGCTGAGTCTTACTTTTTCACTGGGATTCGACCCTCTTGATTCGTCTGCAGCTTGAGTCTCGTGAAGCTGGTCATAAAACAATTTCATGGAAAAACTAGATCAGCCATTCTCAGGAAACTGTGTCTCCATGACTGACTGATTGTGTTTGTAGATACAGATATAGAAATATACACACAATATTTATTCCCATTCATCACCAGCACACTAATAATTCAATAAATGAATAAATAGATAAATATAGACAGACAAACAAACAGATAAAACAAATTGATAAAAGATAAATAATTAGATAAAATAAATAGATAAGAAATACACAAATTAAAAATAGAAAATAAAAAAGATGAAGCAATAAAAAGAAATTTATAAATGCATAAAAATAGACAAAATGCTAAATAAGATAACAAACACAAAAACAAAATAAGTTGATATAAATATAAAAATATATAATTCGATTTTAAAAAGTATATACTAACTAAATAAATACTAAGTTACTTAGGGACACAGATTTTACATTGAACACAAAACGTTTTTATCATCCAAAAATAACCAAATAATCAAAAATATAATAAAAGAAAGAAAGAAAAATAAATATATTGATATTAATTAATTGATTGATTGATTGATTAATATTTTATTACTTAAAATGACTTCAGATAATTAGGTAAAAATACACAGATAAAAGATAAAAACAGATAAAAGATTAAAAATAGACAATCAAACAAAAAAATTAAATTCTAAATTTGTATTTTATTGAAATTAACACTATTGTTTTCCAATTAAAATTAATTTGCCTGTTTTAAAGGGTTAGTTCACAAAAAACAAACAAACAAACAAATAAATAAATAAATATAAAAAAATTAAAGTACCAATTAATTAATTAAACAATATTAATTAGCTAATTAACGAATTAAATAATATTAATTAATTAATTAATAAAACATATTCTGTAACACTTTACTTAAAGCTTTTATACATAATGCATTATAAATGTAGTTTTAATGCATTAACTATGCCTTGTAATGCACCTTATAATGCACTGTATGATCTCATGAATAACTCATGAATACATTGTAATACTTTTTTAAATTGTCACACCTTTATAAAGTACAATGCATTAAAACGCATGACAAACACACCTTCATATATTAAAATGCATTTTAACTTTGGTTACAATTATTTATATACAACACACAGTACATTATTAATACCTTGCAATGCATTAGACATTATACAAGGCTTTCAGTGAAGTGTTACCGTATATTCTTCTAAATCTGGTACTGTTTCCTGACAA
Organism: Sinocyclocheilus rhinocerous; assembly: GCF_001515625.1. Classification (NCBI taxonomy): domain Eukaryota; kingdom Metazoa; phylum Chordata; class Actinopteri; order Cypriniformes; family Cyprinidae; genus Sinocyclocheilus; species Sinocyclocheilus rhinocerous. The sequence goes on along the minus strand of NW_015646430.1, from coordinate 116,636 downwards.
TGAGTCATAAACACATTTAAAAACTTTTAATAGAACAAAATCATGTGACTGAGGTGTGAACGGCCTCCTGACGGAAGCAGGTAAATATAATCATCAGGTACTCACGCTTTCTCCAGACAGGACTCTCGGCCCATGTTTTGAGCGAGCAGGTTAGACGCCAGACTGAAGAGCTCATCTGCCCACTCCTTCATCAATGACGACGCACAAACACAAAAGCCATTTTCATTAAAACAATTCAGGTCAAGTATCCTGACTAGGATTTATGCTGCACAAGTATCTCACTGCCAGAAATATCTGCCACGCTCCGCTGATCTAATGAAATGTTCAGAGGCAGTAAAACACCTTGGCGACGTCTTCTTGGAAGGCCATGAAGTTCAGGTACTGGATGTTGACCATGTCTGGCCCCGTCACCACCGTCAGCATCCGGTTCTCTATCCGGCCCACCAGATTCCCCACATCCAGCAGCTCCCGCAGCTTCGCTTCCTGAGGGAAAAGCGCAGGAATGAAGCCGTAAAACACGGCAGAATAAGCCTGTAAAGCCTCTTTAAGACCGCTGTGATCTCGCCCACAACCGCTTCCCATGAGCGCTTTTATTTGGATGCTAAAAACACCTGCTGCTGCTGCTGCTGATGAAGAAACAACATCTAAAGCATCAGCCAGTTCAACTTCAGCACCCACACTGGACACAACACTTTTATATCATACAAGAGAAACCATTCATATTTAAATATTTTTTGCTTTTATTGAATTTATTTCAGGACCAGCATTTTACATTGAAATATAATGTATTAATATAATCAAACAATGGACAGATTTGATGATAGATAGATAGATAGATAGATAGATTGATAGATGATAGATAGATGATAGATAGATAGATAGATAGATAGATAAATGTATAAATAAATAACACATAAAATTGAAGCTAATTTGTATTGAAATTAACACTCGATTGTTTTCATCTAAAATACACAAACAAACAAACTAATTCATTAAATATTACTTTTATTAAAATTACTTTAGGACTCACTTTTTTAATCACACAAAAATGAAATGCATTAATATAAATAAATAATGGATAGATGGATATACAGAAAAGTAGATAAATATATAAATAAAAAAAAATATATAGATTTTTAAAATTACTTCAGAACGCTTGGGCGCAACACTTTTTTTATCACACAAAAATAACCAAAATGTAATAATAAAATGTATTAAAATAAATAAATAAATAAATAAATAAATAATGGTAGATGAATATATAAAGGAACAAAAAGAAAATAAACAAATAAATATAGATGGAAAAAAATATAGCAATTATGAATGAATGAATGAATGAATGAATGAATCAATCAATCAATCAGTTAATTAATTAATTAATAAATAAATAGTGGACAGATGGGTGGATGGATGAATAAACAGCTAGATAGATAAACATATTAATAAATGAAAATAAAATTAACAAATAAATAAACAGATAAAAAATATAGCAAAATAAATATAGCTAAAAATAAAAAAAATACATAAAAGTATGTATAAATGAATGGATGAATGAATGAATGAAACATGCAATTCTATTTTTTTTTTATTAAATTAACTCTCAATTGTTTTTCTCTGAAGTGAATGAATGAATGAATGAATGACTGAAATTACTTCAGAACGCAGATTTTACATTGGACACAACACTTTTTTTATCATATAAAATGAGCAAAAAATTAAATCTATTTAAACAAATAAATAAATACATTCTATCTCAATTTAGCTTTTATTGAAATCACTTCAAGACCCCAATTTTACATTATATAATTTTTTTTTTTTTACATACAAAAATAATCAAATATGAAATATGAAATGCATATGCCCATGCTAATTGTTTCATGTAAACCTGGACTGTAAAAATGAAATAAGTCTGGCTGGTTGTTTGCGCGCCGGTCAGATGCTCTGTTCCTGTCTGTGTGGGCGTTTGTTGGCCAGAATGAGCTGCAATGTGGAGCCGATTTTCAGCCAAAAGAGCCTTTGCGTCTGTAGCTGAAAGTGTTCATCAGGTAGGAAGCCTCTCTGGTTTTGGAGCAGATCTTTCATCTGTCGTGTCGTTCAACAAGTGTTTCTCTCGGCAGCTCATGCAGCTGTGCAACAGGTGTGTGTTCGGCTTTCAGCTGTCAGCGGCTAATTAAAGCCAACGCAACGACTCTCCAATCAAGCGCTGATGTGTGAGAGCCATCCGCACCGCAGCAGAACCAATGCTTTAACAAATATAATCAAGCCTGAAAAACACTCCCACTGCTGAACACATCTGGATGATTGAGAACGAGCCAGCAAACGAGTGAAATCCCAAAGAGCACATGAACACGTCACCGACAACAGATGGAAAAAATCTAACAAGTTAACAATTTCAATACAGTAAAAATGAAAAATGAATATGTGTGTGTGTGTGTTTGTAAACAAATAACTTAATTAATTCTACATAATTATTGCTTTTATTGAAATTGCTTCAAGACCAAGGTTTTACATTAAAACATTAGAAGTTCATTTCATATACTTTTTTATCATACAAAAATAATTAGAAAAATTAAATGTATTAATATTAAAATAAATATGTAAGTAAATAAAGAAATATATTAAAATAAATAAATAACTAAATAAAAAACAAATAAATTCTACCTACATTTTGCTTTTGTAATATTTACTTCAGGACTCACATTTTACATTGGACACAACACTTTTTTATCATGTAAAAGCAATAAAAAAAAAAAGTAATGTATTAAATAAAAAAAATAAAAAAAAAATTAAAATGTGCTTTCGTTTAACTAAATTCAGGACCCAGATTTGACATTTAATACAAATGTTTTTTTGTTTTGTTTTTTGTCATAGAAAAAAAAAGAAAAGTATACATAAACCAATAAAAATCCACCTAAATTTTGTTTTTATTAAAATTACTTTAAGATCCGATTTTACATTGGACACACCACTTTTTATCATACACAAATAACTGAAAAATTCAATGTATTTAAATAAATAAATAAATAATGCTTTTACTGAAATTACTTCAGGATACAGATTTTACATTGGGCACAACACTTTTTTTAATCATACAAAAATAACAGAAAAATCTAAAGTATTAAAAAATGTATTTAAATTAATTTAATTTTTAAAAATTTTAATTAATTTTGCTTTTATTGAAATGACTTCATGACCGAGATTTTACATTGGACTCTTTTTTAAATATACTAATATACTTTTTTTAAATATACAAAACTAAACAAAAAAATGAAAGATATATTAATATTAACATGAAATGCGTATCATGTGCAAGTGCAATCCGTGCCACAGCAGACAAATGTAATCAGACAAATTGAACAAACATATTCAAGGGTAAAATCACTCCCACCGCTGAACACGTCTGGATGTTTGCATGAGGACGAGTGAAATCCCAAAGTGCACATGAACACGTCACCGACAACAAATGGAAAAAAGACACCCGATGGTTTTTCATCAAGAACAATCAAATGTTTTATCAGTTCCGGATGTGACTCAAAAAACAACATGCCCACAACACACCCAGAGGAAAAGCACGCTATTACAGAGTCTAAATCCATCAGAGCTCCGGAAGCCTTCGCTAATTTCAGTGACGGTTCAATGAGTAATATTAGAGCTTGAATTGTCTTCATGCCACTTGAGGGGCCAAATGATTGATCGGCGCCACCATTCAGATCCATTGCTAAATGATGCTCATAAATATTTGATTCAATCGGAAAGATGTGCAAACACTGAATAGACCGTCACACCCATAATAGAGTACATCAATGAATCCAACGTTCCCTTTTATTTCTGTGAAAGCATAAATACAGCAACTAAGATGCCATTTGCAACCACTTATACTTGCGTAATGTAATTTTATTTTACATCTTTGATGTAAGATTATGAAGACAAGATTTTCTGTAACATGCACACAATCAGAAATAGGTATTCACATGAATTAAAAATGAAAATTGGCTGAAAATGTCTTCACCCTCAGGTCATACCAGATGTAGATGAGTTTGTTTCTTCATCAGATTTGGAGAAATGTAGCATTGCATCACTTGCTCAGCAATGGATGCTCTGCAGTGAATGGGTGCCGTCAGAATGAGAGTCCAAACAGCTGATAAAAACATCACAATAATGCACAAGTAATCCACACCACTCCAGCCCATCAGTTAACATCTGGAGAAGACAAAAGCTGAACAAATCCATCATTAAGGTATTTTTAACTTTAAACTGTTGCTAAAATATGAGCCCATAATCCATAACAACGCTTCCTCCAGTGAAAAGTCCATCTCCTGTTGTCTCTCACATCAAAATCCACACACATTTGTTTAGAGCTGTTTTGGCTCGTAAACGGTGCTTGATCTGTGCAAATTTCTCTTCTAATTAAAATGACATGACTTTTTTCACTGGAAGCGTTATTATGGCTAGAGGACTCATATTTTAGCTGGAAGTAACGGTTTAAAGTTAAAAACGTCTTAATGATGGATTTGTTTCTTTTG
>NW_015646430.1:103367-111344 GCF_001515625.1 Sinocyclocheilus rhinocerous | reverse complement strand
AATGGGTGCCGTCAGAATGAGAGTCCAAACAGCTGATAAAAACATCACAATAATCCACAAGTAATCCACACCACTCCAGTCCATCAGTTAACATCTGGAGAAGACAAAAGCTGAACAAATCCATCAAGGTATTTTTAACTTTAAATTGTTGCTAAAATATGAGCCCATAATCCATAACAACGCTTCCTCCAGTGAAAAGTCCATCTCCTGTTGTCTCTCACATCAAAATCCAGCCACATATTTGTTTAGAGCTGTTTTGAATCTGTGCAGATTTGTCTCCTGATTCAGATCAGACCACGTTTTCACTGCAGGAAGCGTTATGGATTATAGACTCATATTTTAGTTAGAATCGTCACTTCACAAGACATTGACTGATGGACTGGAGTGGTGTGGATTACTTGTGGATGGATCCAGTTGTGAGCAAGTGATGCGATGCTACATTTCTCCAAATCTGATCTATGTCTTGGCCTGAGGGAGAGTACATTTTCAGCAAATTTTCATTTTTGGGTGAAATATAAGCTTCATTTGCATGTCCTTCAGGCCGTTTGGACCTACAGGATCTGCATTTGTAAATTATGTAAATCTTGGTGATTAAATTGGAGCTTAAGCTGAATGGCTGCTCTGAGGGAGACGCCAATGACACTATAAAAAGATTAAAAACATTATTAAACATACCATATATTTCTGTAAACACCTTTAAATGCTGAACATCAAGAATGTGCTTGTCGATTTCTGTTAGTGGTGTTTGCAAAGTCAATTAGTGCTCATAGTTGTTCTAAAAGATTAAAACAAACCATTAATACAAAGTATTCAACTTCTATGAATGCACGATTTTCAGCTGTAAGACCATAAAACAGGCAAGAAAAAATCCCACAGATGCACACTGAAGGATCTACAGACCAGAAGATCACAGAGAAATGATGATTAATTAATACTAATTAAAACAAACAAAAAATACTAAATACAAACAAAATAAGTTATATTATTAATGTAATATTTCACTGTAAAATAAAAACAATGATTTAAGAAAAATAATATAATAACCTCAATTTGGCTATTATTTTTATTATTATTATTATTATTATTAAATATATCATATTAAATACAATAATTTATATTAAATAAAAAAACATTTTAAATACATAAAATAAAAAAAATTATATAAAATAAAATAAATATATTAAACTCAAATATATTAAATAAAATAAAAATAAATTATTGCAGAAAAATAAAATACTAAAAAATAAAAACAAAAATAGACATTGTTATTGTAATATTTCACTGTAAAATAAAAAATCAAGTATAAAAATAAAAACTCCTTTTTTATTTACATTATAACTGTAAAATTACAATATTGATATTTCTTCGATTTTAAAAGTTTAATCATCAAACTTTTTTTTTGACAAAAAAAAAAAACCTTAAAGCTTTTCCATGGGAAAAAAAGAAAAGTATTTGTAACAATAGGACAATTTTATTATAATATTGTCAGTGCATGTTCCAGTGATGTTCCGCAGTGAGGAGACTCATTCCAGCTTTGTTTCCAGCAGGATTTTCCCGTATCCCTCACGACTGGTTTTGGCCCCTGGGGCCCCTGCAGCCAGACTACTGTTAGACTTTTATTTAAAGCGCTTTCCTCCGACAGCATGACAGACGACACGGGTTCATTAGTGAAAGCTGCCGTGTGTACTGCAGACACCAGCTCTGAATAGCACATGAATAATACATGCAGTTATTGAATATTAAATTGACTCTTTAAAAGGGGAGTTCTGTGTCAGCCGGACAGATGTGCGTGAGATTGGCGCTAAAAAAAGATCAAGCCTGTAAATAGCCTATGATTACTGCACGATTATTTTTATTGCATTTTATTTTTCTGTATGAAAATGTGTGCTAAACATGATGCATGTATTATCTTTCACATTTTTATGATGCTTTTTAATGCAAAAACTCAACATCACAATGCGAGGGTGTTCTTGTTTGTTGCAGAAACGCTGGGATCTGTGAATCAGTAGGGATGCATTATATTGGAAAAAAAAATGGAATTGCAATATGAAAAAAATTAGGAATTTTCACCAGATGATTTGAATAGATCTATTTAGAAAGAATTAACCATTTTAGAAAGACTAGGGTGATTTTTGCAGTAGAGTGCATCTGCATAGAAAAATCCTTTTAGGACTAAACAATTTGTGGAAAAACTTGAAAAAAAAAAGTGGGTGTTCACATTTGGGTTTACTCTTTATATGAACCAACTCAAACCTCTTTCTGTAACCATAAAGCTAAAGAAAACAAAAAGTAAAAAAAAAAAAAAAAACTCTTTCCACTCGCTACACTGTTCAATAGGACTAAAAATTATAATTATTCTTTATAATTTTTGTGTATTCTGATTATTTAATAAAAATATTATATAAAATGAAAAATATTATGTAAAAATACTACTGTACTGCAAAATAAAAAAGACTTAAACTACTTCAGTCTGTGTGCATTGAATTTATTTAATACACGAGTTTCACAATTTGAGTTGAATTACTGAAATAAATGAACTTTTCCACGACTTTCTAATTTATTGAGATGCACCTGTATATATAAAAACTAAAAAATATATTTTTTATAGTACAACTGTAAAATTACAGTACTAATATGTACGTCTTCATTTCTTCATTTTCAAACATTAAAAGATCCAGCATTGCGTTCTCTAAAGAAATAATAATAATAATAATATTTACAGTTAAGTTTTTATTCACTGTTTTTGATCCATCAATATTACTAGAAAATATTAATAATAATAATAATCACGTTTTATTCTTATTCTTAACTATTATTAAATAAAAATGTAAATATTTTGTAAAAATACTACTGTACGGTAAAATATACTGTAAAATAAACTATATGTACTTTTTAAATTTTATAGGACAAATGTAAAATTACAATACAAATATTTACATCTTTTTCATTAAACATCAAGCATCACATTCAGTAACCATAAAGTGAATAAAAAAAAAAAAGTAAAAAAATAAATAAATAAAAAATCTCTTTCCAATTGAAATTTCATAAACACTGATTTTGATCTATTCAATAACTAGAAAATAATAATAATAATAATAATAATGAGTTTTATTAGATTTATCAACTATTATTAAATAAAAATGTAAATATTTTGTAAAAATACTACTGTACGGTAAAATATACTGTAAAATAAACTATATGTACTTTTTAAATTTTATAGGACAAATGTAAAATTACAATACAAATATTTACATCTTTTTTTTTTCATTTTCATTAAACATCAAGCATCACATTCTGTAACCATAAAGTGAATAAAAAAAAAATAATAAAAAAAAATCTCTTTCCAATTGAAATTTCATAAACACTGATTTTGATCTATTCAATAACTAGAAAATAATAATAATAATAATAATAATAATAATGAGTTTTATTAGATTTATCAATCAATAAAAATATATAATAAATTTATAAAATATAAATATATTGGACAAATACTATAATACAAAAATACTAAATATTACCAATCAATAAAAATATTTAATAAAATAAGAAATATATTGTAAAAATACTTTAGTACTATACAAATATTGTACTGTGGAAATACTGTTTGGGATTATTATTATTATCTTTATATGTACTCAGTCTGTTTTTATTCACATTGTTTTTGATCTATTTAACATGACTTTAAAATATTAATAATGAGTTTTATTATGAATTTCATTTAATAAAAAAAATAAATAAAACAAGAAATATGTTGTAAAAATACTTTACTATAAAAATATTGTATTATAAAAATGATTTTATTTTATAGTACAGATGTAAAATTACAATACTAATATTTTTGTCTTCATTTCTTCATTGTCAGTAACAGTAAACCATAAAGCATGGCATGTATTTAATAAAACTGCAGCTTTTGCAATGATAACCGCACGTCAAACTCTCAAACACAGATACTGTATCATCATGTGAAGTCTGTAATTCTCTCACATGTGCTTGTTTCGTGCAAATCTGTTTTTTTATTCTCTGCAGGACGCCGGGCAAAATGAAAGGTCCTGCTGAGAGGAAAATAAATTGGATTTAGATTCATCTGCACACCTGCATATATTACAGCACTCCTGTGCATGGAGACCTCTGTTGATTTCTCTCTGTGTCTTCAGGAATCCAGCACTGCCTGTAATAAAACAAGATTCCTGTACCGCTGACCGGCAGACTGAAAAACCAAGAGCCAGTCAATCGCTTTCTGCAGCATAATCACAAAAACCACTGACATCATCTCAACACTTCCTAGGCTTCCTATTTTGTTTCATATTTTATTTATTAATAAATAATAATATTGTAATAAAGTATAATATTTTATAATAATAATGATTACTACTACTACTATTTATTAATTAATTAATTAATTTATTTATTTATTTTTAGTGATGCACTGACATTTCAGCAACTGAAATATATTCACTACATATTCATTATATTTAACTTAGGCTGTTGCATTAATTATTTAATGTATGTTTGAATAAATATGTCATGAAAACAAGTTTTTATTAAAGCCACCATTTAAATGTTCATATTTCAACAACGAACTGGAGTGGAAACATAATTGCATGCTTAATTCATTGATTATTAAATAAACTTTTATGTGCAACTTAAATGTTTATATGCACCTCAGTTTGTATTTAAGTGTTGATTATTAAATCAATGTGAAATAAACTGTATTTTTGGTTCTGGTTTTTGGCTAAATGAAAACTTTAATTTTAGTTTAAATATATATTTAAAAAAGCAGTTTGCTGCATCACTAATATAATTTTAATTTTAGAGTCACATTAATATACAATCACACATTTTTGGACAAATTATGCAGCCCGACAAAGAAGCACTACAAACCTGGTGCTTTTTACAAATCAGTTCGTATTTGAGTGTAGATTATAAAATAAATGCGATTAAATAAAACATTAAATAAACTATTTTCAGTTTTTGGCTAAATTAAAACTTTAATATTACTCGTATTATTATTACTTTAATTTCAGAGTCATATAGAATCTCAATTTTTTTGGGACAAATTATGCAGCCTGACAAAGCAGCACTGCAAACCTGGTGCTTTTTACACACTCAAAAAAAAAAAAAAAAAAGTATTTTAAATCACATTTTTTATCCGAACAAATGGTGCAACCAGAAATCCCAAAGTTAGTGTGTTTGTCCAAATCACCGAATAGCATTAGTGATGCTTTCTCTAGCAAACACCACTAACAAGGGTTCTCAACAAAAGCGTCAGTCCACCTACATCTGTGATAATCAACCACGCTTTCTCTCTTCGGGCCTGGAAAGAATGCAGTGAAATGCATATTCACTCTGATGATGGCAGAGCTGTTAAGGAGGAGGTTTTAAATCAGATGAGTCAGCGTCTCTGGGCCGCGGGCGCACTGGAGAGCCTCTGTTGTCATTGTTGTCACCTTGTCCTCCACGAGGCTCCTCGCCATGTTGGATGCCCTTTCTCGCAACCTCATTAGCTCCGGCGCCTTTGGCTCCGGTCTCATACAGGGAGCCTTTCCACCAGAGTTTCTATGGCAACATGCATCCAGACCTCGCTGCCGTTGGGAGCCGGATTTAACCGAACCATGGCGTATCAAAGTGAAAGGCCGCGGCGCTTCTGCTCTGACCAGAATCATGGCTTTGAGCTCACTGGATCGCTTTCAACCACCAAAGACGAGAGAACGACCTGACGGACAATGAGAGTCAGCCTGGCGCTGAGCAAAGCCTTTTCATGTCGCTAATAAGCAATTAAAACAAGCGAGATGTATTCGATCATGAGTTCAGATACGTTAGTTCGTACTGATGTAGTGCTGAGGTGATGCTAATACTGTTGGTTTCTTATAATTATTTATTTATTTTGCTTTGGAAAAATGCTAAATAATTAAATACAATGCATGTATTATTAACCTCATTCATAGGTGGCTTTGGACAAGAGCAAATGCTCAATGAATAAATGTAACTTTAACAAAAGTTGCAGTAAAATAAGTAAGAAATAATCAGGTGTCATACAGTATTAAACCAGCAGGCAAGTATTGTTTTGTAGAAAACCTTTATTTACTGATTTATGTTTTGACACCTCATAATTATACAGGGAAACAACCTCCTGAAAACAGAGATTAGATCCCAAACTGCAACAGCGCGGAAAACAACTAGATTTTAATATTCTGAAGAAACTGAGGTCTTTCATGCATGTATATACATATTTTTATTTATACTCAACATTTTATGTTTTTATACACATTTATTTATTCATTCATTCATTCATTCATTTAATTTAATAATTTGTGTATTTATACATTTAAGTCAAGTTTATTTGTATACATATTTTTATTTATACTCAACATTTTATGTTTTTATACACAACATTTATTTATTAATTCATTCATTCATTTAATTTAATAATTTGTATTCATACATTTAAGTCAAGTTTATTTGTGTAGCACTTTTCGCAATTGTTTCAAAGCAGCTTCACAGAAATTCATGCCGTTATGTCAAATAAATATGTTATGTTAAATAAATAATTACATGTATAACTACATATGTATAAAAATATTGATTTATAAATAACATTCAAATACATAAACACATTAAAAACATTAATGAGTGAGATTTATAAATAACTAAAAAAAGTTAATAAATATAGAAATCAAAACTTTAGGTGAGATTTATTTACAAATAAATGAATAACATTCCACTATATAAATAAAAATAAAACATTGAGTGAGATTTATAAATAAATACCATTATGTATAAATATATAAATAAAATCACTAAATGAGATTTATAAATAACATTCAAATACATAAAATATTAATGAGATTTATAAATACAAAAATAGTTATGTATAAATATATAAATGAAAAACTTTGAGAGAGATTTATAAATAAATAAATCACATTCAAATACATAAAAATATAAAACATGAATAAATGAAATGTATAAATAAATAACTAAATAAATACCGTTATGTACAAATATGTAAATAAAAACACTGAGTGAGATTTATAAATAGCATTCAAATACATAAAAAATAAAACCTTAATGAGTGAGATTCATAAATAACTAAAAGAGTTATGTATAAATATAGAAATACAAACTCTGAGATTTATTTATAACATTCAACACATTTAAAAACATTAATGAGTATATTATATATATATACACACACAGTGGTGTGAAAAGAAGGGGGCAAAAACCTTTTCACGGCACAAATAAATAAAGAAACAAACAAATAAATCAATCAATAAATAAATGGTCTGGTTGATGTGCCTTTACAAACTAATAAGAATCTGCACAGTGTAAACGATCACGTCTTCTTAAAGTACTTAAAAACAGATTTTATTCCTTCATCGCTCGTGTTTGATTCTCGCCTTCAGAAAGTTGCTGTTGCCCTCTGAAAACATCTCGCTCCTGGACGAGTTATGCATGAAAGTTCAACTCACTGCCCCTACGAATGAGCAACAGCCATGCTTCTGCCGATTACACACACGCACCGGCTCATGTGAGTTTTACCGCGGTAACACGTGAGTGTGTGAAGTCTGCGGGGTAAACCTGCGAGTGGGCGGACGCTGCTGATCCTCCTCCAGGCGCTGGTTTGGCTCCAGAGGAAGTGGGCAGCAGGAATCAAAGGCGATCCTCTCGGTTCTGGCTGAAGTCCACCAGTTCTTCTGTCTGCTGCACGCTTGAACGACTCAGTGCCCAAAGAAAAAGAGCCGGGATCTTTAGTCTAACTCAAAATTTATGGTGTTGCATGGAAAAGACTCAAGTAATAGCAAATTGCACCCACTGATAGCGCAGTTTATTTGCAATGCACAGAGCAGCACAATCCAATGCAGCGAAGAAATCAGAGAAGGACACACTAAAAATCAACGCAAATCACAGCTACATTAAAATAACTCCGGCTGGCCTCATGTGTTCAGCCAAAATGTTTTTATGTGTGTATATATA
>NW_015646430.1:101648-103086 GCF_001515625.1 Sinocyclocheilus rhinocerous | reverse complement strand
TTAATTATTTTACATATAATCACTTACTATAAATCTAAAACATATATACAATTTATTAAATGTTTTATTAATATTTACATTTAATAACATTTAATTTGTAATAATAAAAATAATATTTAACAATAATAAATGTATTACAATTTACTAAAATGTATTATTATTTATTTTAATTTTTTTTATACAACTATATTGAGATGCATAAAGAAATGATGACAGGATTTTCATTTTTAAGTGAACTATTTAAGAATAGCTTTGTGCAAAAGGTGCGCAACTGTTTAGCAAAGTTGCACTTCATAAATAGTGCATGTATGCCAATATACCTGCTTGGACAAGCTGCAGACTTCACTTCGAGACTCTTACGGCAGAATGCGAACAGCCTTTCCACAAAGCATATGGCCGTTACCAGCAGCAGCGCCATTAGCAAAGCTCTGGTTGCTTTTCAACAGATGGGTGCATGTAAACAACCCACTACTGCTCTAGACATTGAGGTTTTAATATGAATCATATACATTTATGACATAACCGTCTCATTATCTTCTCCATTTTTCAATGGAGTAATTAACAGGCTTCTACTGTTCTCGCCGGGAGCTTTATCGAGAAGCCAAGATCTGGCGAACAAGGGAAAAACTCCTGAAAGATGAGCAGTTCTTCTCTGTTCTGTATTCATCTGCTGTCCGCTTCACAAGGGCACAACAAATCAATGGCATCTTTCTTCTTTTCAATTAAAAACACATCTTTAATGGCTCACATAAAAAAGCAATTGCAAAAAAAAGCAGCAGGATATTTTTCATGGTCTCAGCGCACTAGTGATTAAAATCTCATTCAAATTTCTTTCTTATTAAAAAAAGTTAGTTAAACAGCTTGCAATCAGGAGCAACCTGCTACTCTGGGACGAACAAAACAGAAGATTAGAGTAGAGGAGTTTGATGATTCACCATAAAGTAAAGAAATGAGGACGGACGGACGGACGGACAGATAAAATAGAGTCTCTACTGTCCACCAAGGTTGCATTTACTTGATTAAAATACAATAAAAACAGTAATGTTGTGAAATATTACAATTTAAAATAACTGTTTTCTATCTGAATATATTGTAAACTGTAATTTATTTCTGTGATCAAAGCTGTATTTTCAGCATCATTACTCCAGTCTTCAGTGTCACATGATCTTCAGAAATCATTCTAATATGCTGCTTTATTATCAATGTTGGAAACAGTTCTTGCTGTTTATTTAATTTAATTGTATTCTATTTTATTATTATTTTTTTTTATCCTGTGATAAATCCATGTATATCTATCTATCTATCTATCTATCACACATACATTTACTTACATATTATAATAATTATAAATATATATTAATCACATATTTATTAAAGTAATAAATAATAAATAATCTATTATTATTATTATTAAAATTAGAAAAATTATTAGAAATTA
>NW_015646430.1:86764-100507 GCF_001515625.1 Sinocyclocheilus rhinocerous | reverse complement strand
ATCTAATCGCAAGCAGAGAAGCAAAATTGGGTTAAAGGGTTAGAATAGAAATTGTGCTTCAGTAATTTTGCGTTGATTGCGTTAAATTATTTTAACGCGTTAAGGATTGTAAAATTAATCGCATGCGTTAACGCGTTAACGATGACAGCCCTACTATGAATATAAAATTCAAGAAACTGGAAAACTAGACACCAAGGGTGCTGCAAAAGTTTTTAATTTTCTTACATTTTGGTTGCACAATCGACCACTTTCATAAACCCTTGCATTTTTATAATATTATTTTATAAATTATTCATAAATTAATGTTAAATTCTAAGTCACAAAGATCCTACAAAAAAGCTTCATTTTCTTTATAAAATAAAATAAATAATAATGCTAAATATATGTTTTTAATAATTTTATTTTGCAAGTTAATTATACAAATTACGATATATTTTTATTTCTTGTGTTTAATTAAAGTATCTATGAATATAAAATACAAGTCACTGAAACTGGAAACCACATCTAGACCACCAGATGCAAAAGATAAAATCTGTTACATTTCGATTGCATGATCAACCGCTTTCACAAACCCCTGACTTTTCCCTCCACATCCTTCTGATGCAGCAACCACATTGAAATCAACGAATCCACAGCATAAACTCAAGACTAAAACAGACGCGCTGTGGCGTAACACATGACACGACTCTTCACTGCGTTTGTGCGTTTGGCACCAGTGCAGTTCTCTCATTTCACAGACACAAATAACATCCATGAGCGTCAGGGAAAGAGTTCACCTGGGAGACCCGCAGCCCACGGGCTCCTAATTTAGACCGGAGCGGTCCAGATATAGCGTGGGTGCAGATGTCTGTCTGCCTGTGGCCATTCCACACCAGATTGCACAGTCCATTACCCTCATAGAGAGATGCTTATCACCCACAAGAGCTATTAACCTATATAGGGCCTGGGAAACAGAGCACGCTGCCGTAGTAATGGCTAAACCTCCTTTACACAAGGACGTGCTTATAAACCGATGCGAGTGAATGAAGGAGAACGGATAGATTGGTGTTTCCAACATCTCCAACGGTGACGCCCATCTTTTCCAGTATTTTTCTCATTCATTCAGTCCACAGGCATCTCAAAAATCTCTTCAATGAGTTAGAAGAAAATCCAACCAACTCTCAGATGAACCAAAACACTAAAATATGTGACCCTGGACCACAAAACCAGTCATAAGGGTACATTTTTCGAAATTGAGGTTTATACATCATCTAAAAGCTGAATAAATAATATTTCCATTGATGTATGGTTTGTTAGGATAGGACATTTTTGGCCGAGATACGACTATTTGAAAATCTGGAATCTGAGGGTGCAAAAAAATCAAAATATTGAGAAAATCGCCTTTAAAGTTGTCCAAATGACGTTCTTAGCAATGCATATTACTAATAAAAAATTAAGTTTTGATATATTTACAGTAGGAAATTTACAACATGATCTTTACATAATATCCTAATGATTTTTGGCATAAGAGAAAAATCAATAATTTTGACCCATACAATGTATTTTTGGCTATTGCTACAAATATACCCCAGCGACTCAAGACTGGTTTTGTGCTCCAGGGTCACATATTTTATTTTTGAAGGATAAAAAGACTAAGGTACATGAATGTGACCCAGTTAACAAAAATATGTTCTAAGAATGTTTTGCTAACATTCCCATTAAGATCATTAACACTCAATACGTTAAAAACATTTTTCCTTGGTTACGCGAACGTTAAGGGAATATTCCGTTTTAGCATTTTGCAAACATTGTGGAAACGTTACTTTTGAATGTTCTCTGAACGTTCCGAAAAAAGTAGTAACATTTAAAAACTGTTAGTCGAACATTCAACTAAAACGTTTCAAAACAACATTCCATGAACTAATTATTTTAATTTTGAACAAACATTCTATTAATGATACTGAAAGAACGTTTGTTTATAAGTTTAATAGAGCCTTGCAAAAAATTATCCAAATGCTATAGGTAAATAACCAGAAGAATAAGAGCTTGCAGTAAACAGTACAATCCATTGTTTATCATTATGACAATGCATTAAAATAATATAATACCAGTTTGCAATATCAAGCAGCATAATGATCTTTGGTAGGCCTACCGCTAAAAATACCTGGAAGCGAATGACACCGGAAGTCTCGCACATTCACGTTACAAAAAGGCCGTGCCCGTTCTTCACGTTAAAAATAAGGTGGATACGTCATGAGGGTGAGTAATTAATGACAGAATTTTCATTTTTGGGTGAACTAACCCTTTAAGATTCATGTGTGTGGGTGAACTTTCCTTTTCTTATTTTAAAATAGCATGTTGGAACTAGCATTGGCAAGCAGGTTTGGGCCCGGATGTATTTGTTTGGTTAATAATAGCAGTATGCACTGAATACACCAGTCTTACCTTTGGCGTTTTGGTGCATTTCCCCGTTCTTGCATCTTTGATGTAGGTGATGTCCAATAGATCTGTCTCCTGAAAGAGGGAGGGGCAGATTTTATGCCACAGCTCACAAAAACAATTTCATGCTGTTGAACCGAATCAATATTAGGTTAAATATCACAAAAGCCATTCAGACATCACACGAGGCAACACAGCACGGGAAATGTTGACAGAAAACACTGACGGAAAAATCAAGAATAAATAATAGTTAACAGACATAAAACGTAGTGACTAACTCACACGCGCAGATCCAGATCAAAGAAATGATCGGAAGACTCTCGTTAGAATACACTGGTAAGGAAATGATGCAGGGCCAGAGCGCCGCATTATTTGCGTCTGCAGTGTGTAATGAACATGCTGATGAATATGCTTTCTGACAGCTGCAGCAGAAACCAAAGCTGACGGCATTCTGCTGGCACGACTGAGCTACAACTGAGCTGGAACAAAACAAAGAGGCATTTGCTCCTTATACTCATTTATGCAACACAGCAATGATTGGAAGGTAAAAATAGAACATTTTTATGACGGTAAAACCTGAATGTCCTCATATGCTCCACAACTTATAACATTAGCAACACATGGGAACTTGACACAACGGTGCCCCTGTAATGTGACATCATACTCTAAAAACTAAACCACATTTTCTTAATGCATGCTGTTTTATGAACTCATAGTAATTGATGGATATATAACTGCACTACATAAATATAAGCCAGGCCATATTTAAGCAATATCACATGAGCAAGTGCTGTCGTTTACGAATATGAGTATCACAAACAATGCGATTGCGGCATTTCTTTTTTATAACACTTCCATAAACAAGAAGTTAATATCGATAAACTTACATTTTAACCACACCATCACCGGTTACAGTCTGTTTTTTGTTTCATCAGCGAAAAAAGTTCCAGACAAACACAACAGTGTATCTGAGAAAAATGACTGTAGTGGTGTTGTGTTTCGGGATGATCCAGCGAGTCAGTTGAGTGAACAATTCAATCACTCACTCATAAGAGCAGCTCTTTATTTTTATTCCTGAATGAATCAGTATGTTTGAACGAATCGGTTGAATGAATGATTCACTGACTCCTGAATGAATCAGTGTTTTGAACGAATCAATTGAATTGAGTCACCCATAAAAAAATAGTCCCTTGCCACTACCTATTGGCATAACTTTCAGGATTAATTATTTTAAAATCTCCATACTAATACACAGACGAACAGTATGTCTGGAAGAAATAGATATCAGATATAATATGTTTAATTCAATATATATTATGTATTCAACTCATTATATCAGCTATATATCTGTGTTACTGTGCATTATTGTAAATTATTGGCCTTAAGAGTTGGGGTGCTTAGAGTCAGACTGCAATTATGAATGAACTCGGAACTTGACATGGATTCGGACATTTTGGACTCAAGAATTTTTCGTACTGACGGATCCACGTCATGTGTAACATGACTCAACTGGTTAAGGACTAGGACTCAACTCGGACTCGACAAGGTGGATTCAGACCCAACACTACTGTCCTTTAAAAAAATCCATATCGGTGATCAAACAACGAACACTATCTATATTTTCTATACTTTCTACATGAGAAATTGACACAAATAACCAATTAGATTTAAAGGTCCATCCATTTTCATTATTTCTATAATATATTTCTGTTGATTTCTAGACATTTTGGATGGGTTGCAATCCCCAGCCCTCACTGACACGCTTTTGTGTGCGTGACACACTTCTGAGAGGGCAGCAGACTGCAGGAGAATATACATATATACATTTTTGAGCTTTGACCTACACTCTAAAAAATGCTGGGTTAAATACAACCCAGTGCTGGGTAAAATAGGGACAAACCCAGCAATTGGGCTGTTTTGACCCAGTGGTTGGGTTACTACCCAGAAGGTTGGGTTAAACATTTAACCCAGCCGCTGGGTCAAAACAACCCAATTGCTGGGTTTGTCCCTATTTTACCCAGCACTGGGTATATATACACACACACACACACACAAAACTACTAACATTTTTACAAAAATGAAAAAAAAAATGAAAATGAAAAATGTAAAAATAAAAACGGATTCAAAATATTTATAAAAACTAACAACCCAATTGCTGGGTTTGTCCCTATTTTACCCAGCACTGGGTTGTATTTAACCCAGCATTTTTTAGAGTGTAAAACACTAACACAGGACAAGAAACACGTCTCCTCTAATATTCACTCGGCCACGAGGTCATTCTCAACTCGACTCATATTTACTAACTTTGAAATGAAAACATCCAGAAATGACATTGACGAGAAACCGAACAATGCAAATATAAATGTGTGCATTTTCTGAACACGTGAAAGGTCCCTGCCTGCATGCAGTTATGATGCAATGCAGTTGCTATTTTTTTTTTATATAGTTTCCCCATTTTATGACTATCTATTATTTATGATAATTGCAAGTGCGTGCCAAGGCTTTCTGAATAATGAAAGCATCTCTCACTCAGCCGGTTCATCTATGAAAATCCGCGTATGGTGGCGGGAGCTTCACCAGCGCCATGGCAACAGAGGATGGAGGTGGTCTATGATGGGGAGTTGGGCTAAAGCAATTTGAAGACAGGCACCCTTGAAATCAGCTTGCAGAAGACGTCGCCAGCGAGCTCAGACTCCTGCTTCTGTGCGCACTGAAAATCCATTGAGACTACATGATCAAATATCTGTTAGTTCAGCAGAGCAAACCGCACTCTGTTGACTCTCCATCCACAGAAAACTCACAAACCTGCTACTATATTCAATAATGGAGCCGGTTGTAAGTGACTGTCATGATTTGCTCGACTCTCACTGGCGACAATCCGGCCTGCAGTGCTGCTAAATATAGAAACTCATGTATTGATTTAAATACATGCTTGGTTTGCATAACAATACAGGATGCTATTATATTACTATTGGCCAGAGGCGCCTGTTCTGGAATTCGGTGCGTATTTTATGGACAGGAAAAACTGTCAGGTTTACTTTCATTGCTTTCATTGATTGGCAAGTAGATTGTTATAAAAGAAAAAAAAGAGGGTGAAACCTGTCCAGCATGAGTCCAAGCCATATTTCATCCCAAGAAGAAAAGGTAATAAATTATATTTTGTATTAAAAAATGTAAAAAAAAAAGTCCCATATAAGGGCCATTAAGATTTTTTTGCATTAGGTTTATATATTTTTTATTATATTTGTTATTCTGCTTTGTATTTTTCCTATTTTTATTTTAAAAAATTTGCTTAATCATCAATCAATAAATATATATAAATAAAATATAAAAAAATGAGGTAATAAATTATATTTTGCCCATATATAGGCCCATTTAAGACCATTAATATTTTATTTCCTCATGATATTATTTTAAATTGTGTGACAATTAAGCACATTTTACGTCCTAACTTTTCATATATATATATATATACAGTATATATACATATACACACACACACACACACATATATTACATATATAATTTTTTTTCCATTATATTTTGAGGTAAAATGTGACCTGGAAAATATTTTTGTTTCAGCCAAAATCAATATCTATGTATTTTGGGAGTCCATCACAATTAGCAACGTTTTATTCAATACCATCTGGTATCTGAAGATTGAGTCACTCAGATGAATATTATTCTGATGTTACTCACTGCTGCTTTCACAAACTGACATGAGAAATGACATGCTAAAGTTTGCTGTAATACACTTGCACTCAACTGAACCATAATTGATTCTCTTATATAAAAGGGCAAGAGGAGAGCAGAGGGTGTTATATGCTGCCAAATCCACATTCAACTCATATGACCTCACTTCCTGTTGAGTTCACATTTTAGGTTCATCAAAAGAGGTGAATTAATATAAAAAATGAACAGGTGCAAAGTATTTTTTAACATTCTTTTACTCAAAATCATTGTCATGGCAATTGAGCACTTCATTTTCTGGGTTTATCAGCTCAGTGGTCTTAATTTTCCATCATAAAATATGATTGTGCTTTCTGACGCAGAATAGCAGAATGAACTGATGTTATCTTACCAAACGTGCTTGTGATTCATGTGATTCATGTCATTGTCTGGCATCCTGTACAGCAATGCTGCATGCTTTTAATACAACGTGACATCCTGTTCTCTTCACCCACACTTAACTCCATCAGATCATTCAACACAATTACTACCGAGCACAATCTATTAGATGCTGTCTATCAGCTCAGCAGCTGCAGGTACCTCAGTCAAGATCAACACTGAATCAATAGTACGGCTTTATTTTCATGTTAAGAGTATGAATGCAAACACAAAAAGTGAAGGACAGACTCTGGAACACTTAAAATGAAAAATCATCTATACTTGGATGAAAAATCACTCATTTAAAGTCGATGTGAGCATTTGGCTGTCGGGGCTCCATCTGGACAAAAGACTCAACCTCATTCCCTCCGGACAGACTTTGGAAAGTGACTTTCGTTCTGATGAGATGTATATTTATAATGTCTCGTTTTAATGCTCAGGACACTTAAGCTTAAGGGTGAAGTGTGTACATTTTAATGTTAAAATACTTTCAATGTCACTGGCAGGTTAGTCTAGACCTCAGGAAAACCCAAGGACCAGCGTTGTTACCGTTAACTAAAACTAAAAACACTAAAAAAATAAAGTACGTTAATTGAAATGAATTAAATGTTAAATTTAATAAATAAAAATAATAATGTTAATTTAAATAAAATGTAATAAAATAGAATATTAAAAACGTATTACAGAGATATTTATTTGCAATTAGTTGCAAACACAAAATTTCTCATTTTTGTTTCATTTAAATACAAAATGAAGAAATAAAAAATAAAATAAAAATAAAAATGTATAAAACCTAAATAGACATACTTAACCAAAACAACAAAAACACAACAAAATTACTAAAACTTTCAAATGAAAATGAAAATGGAAAATATATTAATAAATACGAAATGTAATTTATATTAATTAAATTAAATAGAATATTTAAAATTTTAGAGACGTATTAAAAAACTTCACTTTATCTCAGTTAGATGTAAACATATCTAATTTTCATTTACTTTAAGTACTAAATGAAGAAATAAAAAAAATGAAATAAAAACTAAAAGTACATATTTAATGACAATCCAAACAACAAACACAATTACTAAACACTAAAATAAAAATGAAATATATATAAATAAAAACTAAACATTAATAAATACTAAGGTGGTATATTGATAATACTACAATAACACTGCAAAAATTGCACACAAATCTGAGAAGCACTTGTGGAAAAACAAAAACCAAATAATCACAAGCTTCAATAAATCTGCATTCTGGTTTGAGAAATTGTACCTTATTCTGATCCGTCCAGTGCAGGAAGTATCCCTGCGGATCGACGCGTAACGTCACTGGAGTCACCGCAGAAGAATCCTGAGCAGAAAAAAAAATTATATTTATAAGTATAAACACACAGCAGAAATAATATAAAAATGGCTATGGACAACATATTCACAATATGCATTAAAACTTGTTTTATTTCTACTAGTTGCAAAGGCAACATTTCCCATTTCTGTTTAGTTTAACTTGAAGTACTAAAATAACTAAATGGGACACACTTGCTGTTGTTAGATAACAAGTTTGGACAATATCTAAAATACAATATGTCATTATTTTTGGTCTGTACCGCCATACATTTTAAATGCATATATCTGCTGAAAGGTTCCTTTTACACTAGCATTTAGAGCAGGGTTATTATAATTAACTAAAAGTAAAACCAACCAAACAAACAAACAAACAAATAAATAAATAAATAGTTACTTGGAATGAATGTTAAGAGAAATAATATAAAATATAAATATATAAATATCAAATAAAATATTTCTCATTTTCATTAAGTTCAATTTTAAGTATTAAAATAATTTAAATAAAACAATACTAATAAATAAAAATGAATAAAAACTACATAGACTAATGACAAAAACACAGAACAAAATTACTAAAAATAAAATTAAAATATTAACTAAAACTAATAGTATATCCTAAAATAACAGTGGCTCAGAGCAAACAGATGGAATAAAATCAATAAAAGTCCAATTTTAATATCATATATGGCAGAATATAACCCATAAAATTCAATAATAATACAAATTGTTACTTGAAATAAAATAAACTGAAATAAAAAATCAAATACATATATAAAATAAAATATTTCTCATTTTCATTTAGTTTAGCTTGAAGTACTAAACTGACTAAAATTAAACACAAACTAATACATACAAATTAATAAAAAAAATATTAATAAAATGACAAAAACATTTTATAAACTAAAAATGCAATTCCAAATATTAACAAAAGCTAATAGTATATACTAAAATAACAGAGGCTAAAGGTCTGATTTTGATATCATATGTCTGTACAGTCAACTGCAGGAGTTATTTTAAGTACTCAGAATAAAAAGCACAGCAGAATCAAAGTCTTCTGTAAGCCGACGTCATGTTTCAGTGGGAGCTAAAAACTAATCTTGCCTCGCGCAAGAAAAACACTTGGGATTTCTGTAGCAATCCACTTGAAAACATGTTTCTCGATACGGTCTCGGGACGGACCGAAATTTGAGGTTTGACTCAGACGTTGCATAAGCGCTCTATATTTGTGTGATTCATGCAGGCTGGTAATAATTTACCAACCGGTGGAAGTCACAACATTCAAGTCACAGAATATTTGAAAAGACAAGGGGCAAAGCTAACGTCTCATCCGCTGAGGAAAGGGGAGCATTCGCCCCTCAAGCCGACGGCGTCCTCTCCACAGAGATCTGTAACTAATTGTGTTATTTTAGCTCTTGCGTGGGTCCGCCCACATTCTAACTGCACATCTAAGTTGTGTCTTCGCTAATGTAAGGCAGGCAAGGAAGACGGGAATTTAAAGCATGAAAGCTGCCATAGCAACAGGCCAACATTTCCCATTTTATTTGCAGAGAAAAGCTTTTAAACGTCAACATTTTCAGCATAAGCTCATGTAAAGCTGTACGGCATTATTGTGCTGATGGCAGTCAGACTCCTCCAGAAAACTCACACCTACTTAGTGATTACAGCTTCTAAAAGAGCACGATTTTGTCCCCTTTTAAACTTGAAAATGTAAAAGCAAGATGCAAAATGAAGCAATATTTCAGAGTCTTGGACATATCATTCAATTTGAGGCACAGACACTGATTTTCTTCTTCCTTTGTAACATCTCAAATCATTCTGGAGAACATGATCATCAGGTTTTGTTCAACTACATTCTAAAATCCATGTTAATTATGTGAATTAATCTTATGATGTTGTTCATTTGTAAGGCAAATGTGTTGAAATGAGAAAAAAAATGGTAGAGAATACTAGATAAATGGTATCCAAAAATGTGTGATAAAACATTTTTAAATGAGGAAAATTCTGAAAATGGTATCATACTTAAGTGTGCTACCAAAAATTGCATAACATAATAAACCAGCTTTTTTGGACAGAATTCATAGCAGAAGTTTCGAAAATGAATGTATTTAGCTTTAGAGCATTACATAATAGACAAAAGTACTGATATTACTAACATCAAATGTGTTATTCTGCATAATTTGCATAAAAAAAGTGTTTAAATTAGAAAAAATGCTAGAAAAAAAAATGGTATCAGACTTGGTTAAACTAACATAATAAACCAGCTTGTTTTGGTAATTTTTAATGAAGAAAAAAAAAAAAGTTTCAAATGAATGAAATTAAAAAAATATATATATAATAATGCTGAAAATGGTATCAGACTTAAGTATACTACCTAATATTGCATAACATAATAAACCAGCTTTTTTGGACAGAATTTATAGCAGAAGTTTCGAAAATGAATGTATTTAGCTTTAGAGCACTGATATTACCAACATCAACAAATGTTTTATTCTGGATAATTTGCATAAAAAAAGGTGTTTAAATTAGAAAAAATGCTAGAAAAAAAAATCTAGAAATGCTGGGAAAAAAAATGGTATCAGACTTAGTTACACTAATATAATAAACCAGCTTTTTTTGTAATTTTTAATGAAAAAAAAAAGTTTCAAATGAATTAAATTAAAACAAAATAATAATAATAATAATAATAATAATGCTGAAAATGGTATCAGACTTAAGTGTACTACCTAAAATTGCATAACATAATAAACCAGCTTTTTTGGACAGAATTTATAGCAGAAGTTTCGAAAATGAATGTATTTAGCTTTAGAGCACTGATATTACCAACATCAACAAATGTTTTATTCTGGATAATTTGCATAAAAAAGGTGTTTAAATTAGAAAAAATGCTAGAAAAAAAAATCTAGAAATGCTGAAAAAAAAAATGGTATCAGACTTAGTTACACTAATATAATAAACCAGCTTTTTTTGTAATTTTTAATGAAAAAAAAAAAGTTTCAAATGAATTAAATTAAAACAAAAATAAATAAATAATAATAATAATAATAATAATGCTGAAAATGGTATCAGACTTAAGTGTACTACCTAAAATTGCATAACATAATAAACCAGCTTTTTTGGACAGAATTTATAGCAGAAGTTTAGAAAATGAATGTATTTAGCTTTAGAGCACTGATATTACTGTTCATTTGTAAGGCAAATGTGTTGAAATGAGAAAAAAAATGGTAGAGAATACTAGATAAATGGTATCCAAAAATGTGTGATAAAACATTTTTAAATGAGGAAAATTCTGAAAATGGTATCATACTTAAGTGTGCTACCAAAAACTGCATAACATAATAAACCAGCTTTTTTGGACAGAATTCATAGCAGAAGTTTCGAAAATGAATGTATTTAGCTTTAGAGCATTACATAATAGACAAAAGTACTGATATTACTAACATCAAATGTGTTATTCTGGATAATTTGCTTAAAAAAAGTGTTTAAATTAGAAAAAATGCTAGAAAAAAAAAATCTAGAAATGCTGAAAAAATTGCTATCAGACTTATATAATGAACATAATGAACCAGCTTTTTTGTCATTTGTAAATGAAAACAATTTTTTAAATGAATGAAATTAGAAAAAAGAATGCTAGAAAATGTTGAAAAGTACAGTATATCAGACTTCAATGTACTACCAGCTTTTTTAAACAGAATTTATAGCAGCAGTTTCTAAAACGAATGTAGCCTATGATTAAATCTAAATATAAAAGCCATTCTTTATTATTTTTAGAGCATTACATAACAGACCAAAGTACTGTTGTTACCAACATCAACAAATGTTTTACTACAGAACGGAATCTCAAAATCTCTTAATAGTTGAATTACAGTTGATTTTTGATTATTGATGTAACCAAATATTCAAGATCTGTGTGAACTAAAAGCAAAAGTCCAAGAATTGGACATTATAACCCATATTGTTCAACCACTAAATATAATATTACAGAGAACATGATAAATATTCAATGAAACGCCTCACTTCTTAACATCTCTGGTAGCTTTTTTGGGAGAGAATAGCAGCAGTTTCTAAAATGAATGATTAAAAATGACCAAGAATGGCTTTTATACTTAGCCTTAGAGCATTACACAATAGACAGAAGTACTGATGTTACGAACAACAACAAATGCTTTACTTGGATAATTTACAAAACCTCCAAACACACCAAACGTTCTCAAATGCACATTAATGTTTCTTGTTCTGCTGATAATTTGTATAGAAAAAAAGTGTTTAAATTAGAAAAAAAAATGCTAGAAAAATGGTATCAGACTTAGTTACACTAATAAACCTGTTTTGTTTTTTTTTACATAATTTATAGCAGATGTTTCTAAAATGAATGTAATGCTTTTATTTTTAGCTTTAGGGCATTAATAGACAAAAGTACTGAAGTTAATCAACATGTTTTACTGTGTAAAACAAACACATCAAAACCTGAATTACAGTTGATTTTTAATTAATGGTGTAAGGAAATATTCAAGATCTGCATGAACTAAAAAGCTCAATTCCATTAAAACCTATATTGATCAACTACCAAATGTAATTTTGTACACTTTCAAAATGATTTTTCAAAGTTGTAAATAAAAACAAAGATTATTGGAGTACGTTTTACGAGTAAATCCTACTTCAGTCAGTCTCTTGTCAAATTTACATTTACTTCAATCCGTTACTTGTGGTTTCTTTATAATTAATTGTAAAACTGTTAATTGTAAACTGTTTCTACATCAATTTTTCTTTTCAGTGTAAGGAGAATGTGCTAAATATTCAGCAGAACCCTTCATTTCTTAAAATCTCGGATACAAAATAAAGCCTCTGCAATAGAAGAAACAACTAAAAAAATAATGTATGCTTTGAAATACAGAAAATATTAGACATTTATCTTACAGAAAATCCTTAAATTCCTTCATCTGGAGCTGCAGGGAGTTTTCCTAGCAGAAAACTCTTTCATCCAACAGGTGAATGTGTAAGAGATCCTCAGCACTCAATCAATGCTCATGCAGCACTCGCTACAAAATGCGACACATGCACTCTCTAGAAAACTGCATGCTTGTTTTTAAAGGTTTCATATTACAACACATAGTGAGGAATCGCATGCGAGCTTGTTGCATTAGTGCAGTCAGGTTTCTAGTGACAGATTGATGCAGTGATGCATTACTGCACACAAAGTAGCCTGATGTCATTCTCTTGAGGCTCTGCAGAGACTGTGAAGGCTGGGAACATGCTGATGGACTTGAGAACTCAAAACAGGGCGCGTTCCTCTATCAGACCCCGTCTAACCTCAGTAAAGATCAATGGGGAGCTGATTGAGAGGGTCTGCGGCGTTTGCTGGGTTGATGTTGGGCTTGTAAACAATGCAACATCCGCGCGAGCGATCGAACAAACCGCAGAAGCATTCATTCTCTGACTTGAAGACGTCAAACACCCGCACACACACACACACAGGCTGATGCTGGTGACTTACCTCATCCCATTTCATAAATCTGCTGCCTCGCTTCAGACTCTCAGACACGCGCACCGGCTTGAGTTGAAGCGCATGAACGCCAGGTTGAGCTCCAGCCATTCAAGCTTCAACATTTACACCCAAAGCAGCAGAGGGGAAAATCAAGAGTCTCTCTTTCTTCTCCGGGAAGAAGCCAAAGCGGAGCGCGCTGGATGACAGCGGAACAGTTGTGGTGAATGGAAACGCTTTACGCGCACGGATGGTCATTTAGAAGCGCTTGGCGCGCGGACGCGTTAAACGCATGCTGTCTGATTGGACTGAACGATTTGTGATTGAGAACGAAAGGAGTGATCGAAGACGCGGAGCAAATGAGCAGCAGTGAGAAAGAGCGATCATAAATGA
>NW_015646430.1:73348-86597 GCF_001515625.1 Sinocyclocheilus rhinocerous | reverse complement strand
ATGGAGAGAGAGAGAGAGAGAGAGAGAGAGAGAGAGAGAGAGAGAGAGAGAGTGTGTCCTCCGCACATGTGCGCACTGAGATCCAGCGCCTCCTAGTGCGCATCGCATCCCTCCCCTGCTGGAGGAACCGGCACAATGAAACATTTCATAACACCTCTGCAAACAGAATGCAGGCAGGACACTAGCGGGGATTTTTGCCAGCTATAGAAATCAGCATAATTTCATCTATTACAATACTTACAAATAAATCAAAGTTTAAATGCTCAAATATGTTGCAGTGGGAAATTAAATGCTATTAAAAAAAATGTACAAAATTGTTTACGTTTATTTTAAGTATATTTATATTTTTACCATTAAGATTTTTTGCATTGTGAAAATTTTTCATAACAATTAAGCACTTTTCCCTTTTAGTAACCTATTATAATGTAAGCTAATTAAGATCAATCAAATGACAAATAAATCAAAGTTTAAATGCACAATAACACAGTATGCTGCAGTCAGAAATAAAAAGAATAAATATTTTATAAATACACAAAGAAAAAAAATATTTTTATTGTCATTAAGATTTTTTGCATTGTGAAATATTTTTTCACGACAATTAAGCGCCTTTTCTCTTTTAGTAACCTATTGTAATGTGACTAAAATGTGACTTAAATTACAAATGAAAGTTTAAATGCACAATGATATTATGCAGAAGGAATTTAAAAGAATATGCATTTTATGAATGCATATATAAAGAATGAAACAACCCTATTTTAAAGCCTATTTATTAGCATTCAGTTTTTTTTTTTGTGTGTGTGCATTGTGACATAAAAAAAACAAACATTTAATTAACTTTTAATTTAAGTATTTATACATCATGGTAGTATTTGTTTCATTAAATTACACTGACCATATCATTCTCATTATGAAATTTAGAGCAACAACAGATAATGATTTGTTATTGACAACATTATAAATTTATTTTTTAATGTGATCATAATACAGCTCAAATCTAGAATATGATTCATGCTTGATGCACAAACAGCCATCAAAACATTAAAGTATACAGAAGGAAAGCTGAAACTGTGTAACCGGCACAGAAAGAAGCACACTGAACAAACTGGACAAAATAAACCCTGATATAATCTACTTCCATATTGACCAATTCAGGCGGATGGTGATAATTAAAACACTAATGC
Organism: Sinocyclocheilus rhinocerous; assembly: GCF_001515625.1. Classification (NCBI taxonomy): domain Eukaryota; kingdom Metazoa; phylum Chordata; class Actinopteri; order Cypriniformes; family Cyprinidae; genus Sinocyclocheilus; species Sinocyclocheilus rhinocerous. Next base: position 85,416 of record NW_015646430.1, on the reverse strand, counting down.
ACTAATATTGACTGACAAAGACAGCCCTGGCACCTCTTTTGGGAGTCTTCTTTTTCCTCTCCCACATCTGGGAATCTAAATCCTATACAGTTCAGCCCTGAATGCAATCATGCGTCTCATATATTAACTGCTCATCTTTCATCTCTTACAAACTAATCTATAAGCTTATTTATCTAATGCAAAACGATAGAGCATGCCTGATTAGTTTCTAGAAAATGAAATGTAATTTATGTTCAATTAATTAATCTTTCAATTAGGCTGCATTAATATTAATTCAGACCAGTGATGATAATTAGGCCTATAATATAATATGCTAATATTGGCAGATACAATATGATCAATGTTTATATTCATATAAGCCACATTCACACGTTTTGTTTCAGTTCCACTACTGGGAAACCTATAAAGAAAAACAGCAATTTTTAATTCTATTATTATTATTATTATTATTATTATTATTGTGTTATAGTCAGCTTGAAAGTACATGAAGATTAAATTGGCTGTTATGTATTGATCTATAAGCGTCAAAGTGTGATCTGGTGTGATTTAACAGAACTGCAGCAAAAATACTCAAATTATCTTTGATTAGGACAAAACCTCATTTGAGCATTTTTGTTATTTATTATTTATGAAGCAGGCAGGTTTTTGTGAGTTATACTGTGATGTGTTATGCAAGACTGTTCCTGAACAGAGCTCACGTATACGGGAAATAACGTAACTTCATAAAATCCACAATTAAATTCATAGTGTGTGGGACAGATTAGATAACAAACCCTGAAATAGACCGTTTCTTCAAGAGACTATTGTTTTTTTGAAAATACTGTAGGCACATAATCAGCAATATATTATATAAAATAGACACACACAGTTGTATGTAATATGTAATATCAATATATATATAATATATTTTTAATATTTTTGAAATCACAAAATAATGTTCTTTTTAGCAGCATCATATGACCCCTTTAACGCAATTAACGCAGGGGCGGGGCTAGGGTTGGCCACCCCCACAACTGCTGCTTCTGTCACTTTTTCTCTTCACAAGAAGTGCATTTATTCAATCGCTGAACCAGCGCCAGGCGCGAGTCAAGCGAGCGCAGAAATGGTACTGTGCTGGCAGTGCGTGCTCTTCAATCGCACGCACAAAGGCGCCGGCGCATTTGTAGCCTGCATCCTTTCATATCAAAGCGCGAAATAAACTACATGCATGCAATGCCGTGTGCACTTAAGTCATGAAGTTACCAAAAATGCGATTAAAGCTGCCTTAAATAAAAAGATTTGTGAGAAAATATGATGCGTGTCAGATCCACGTCACGTTCAGCAGCGGCAGCTCTTAAAGAAATAACAGCCAAAGCAACCTAATAAACAGCTGCTGTGATGTCTATTAATCAAAGGACAAAGAAAAAAGAGGAATAAATAACTTTTATAGCTTTAAGGATTCACCTATATTTAATTAAGAATTTTTATGTATACTGTTAATTTTTGTTGTACTTGTACTGCCATGGAACAGAGTCTTGTACCCAAGAATTTCACCATCGTTACATTTGTGTACACGATGTGTGACAATAAAGAGATTTGATTTGATTTGATTTGACACATACACACACACATATATACACACATACACACAAATATATATATGTATACACACATTTACCTTTTTATGTATTGTAAAAATATTAAAGATCACGGTACCAGTATAATGTGTGCAGTATTTCAGGTGTGTGTGTGTTTCTGCAGAGGTGCTTTATTCACATCTGTCGAGTTCAGCTTTAAGCGCCGCCGCTGCTGTATTTCCTGCTTGTGTTGAATCATGTGCTCCTGCAGCAGCAGCAATATGGCGGGACTGACACGCGCTGACATGCTGAAATATGGCAGAAGGTCCTGCTGGATCTCTGCTGTGCTCCTGATGCTCGCGGCTCGTGTAGTCGCTCAGACGGACGCCAGTAATGTGCTGACGGTGGCCGACGCGAACTGGACGCTCATCCTGCACGGCGAGTGGATGATCAAATTGTGAGTACGGTGTGTGTGTGATCTGATCTGATCTGATCCATAAGCTGCAGGATTCAGGCGTGAATGATCAGATTAATAGCGCTGGGATTCGAGGATGCTTTGATCTGCCGTGCGCTGCAACAGTGTAACAATTTATACTGTAACAGTGTGTCTAAATAATAACAATAATGCATGTTGTGCAGCGACGGGTGTGCCGAGTTCTCACCGGAAGTGATTATAAATCTCTCTTCTTTTGCTGCAATAGTTTATATAAATGCACGCAAATCGTTTCAAATCGGCATGCTATGCTATACAGGTCTATATGCACAAATATTGTGGATGTTATTGTGTAAATAGTGGCCTACAGTGGACATGTTCACATCATCAGGGTTACACCCACATTTACATCCGATATGCAGCGATTAAATAATATTATGTATGCATGTAAATGAATCGCTCTGTTTCATGTGTTTTTATCAGTTATGCTCCGTGGTGTCCGGCCTGCCAACATTTACAAACAGACTGGGAAAATCTTGGAAGACAAAGTGAAAGTCTGGGCATATCAGTGGGCAATGTAAGGGGGTCTGAATACTTTCCGTACCCACTGTACATACACACACACATAATTAATACAATATAATTAAAATATAATACAAAAATTGTATTACTAAAATGTATTGTTATTATTACTACTAATACTACAATTACTTATTGTATTTCCTGTATGTATGCATGTATGTGTATGTGTGTGTATATATATATATATATATATATATATATATAAAATGTATGTGTATTTTTATTTTTTTTGGAACTTGGTTACAATTAGTCTGATGTCAGTGCAAAAACATCTTGACATGATGCAACAGTTGCAAGTCTGAAGATATTATAAAACAGGTTGAGCCACATTCAGAGCCGTTGAAAAGAATTATATGCGTATGATACTATCATCAATGTGAAGGCCTTATTTGCGTCCGGTCTGATCAACAGCAGTGCGTCTGGCATTTACATTGAACACTGCTGGATTGTTTGCTCACACTGTCCCTTTAAGTTTAGTCACGTGGCTCAAATGAACTACAGTGGGACTTTAAAGCAGCCAAACTTGAGTTGTGCTTTTAACAGATGACTAATTTGAATTCCTCCTGCAGTTATTATCAGCTATATTTGATGTGTGCCATCACTGAGTGACATCACAAGCAGATGAAAGCCTTTATTATTAATACCATTATATCCAGAGCCGTTTAGACGATTCTCTTTGAACACTAATTGCATTTCAAATGCAAGCAAAGATTGCATTTAAGCGGCTAATGATGCAGGTGTGAATGGAGTCTGTTGTTTTGTGCTTCCACCTGCAGCGGGGCTTGAATGGCGTCTCTCCCGTACGTTTCTGTGGAAGTCTCAGCTGGCGGCGAGAAAACGCCTGTTACTGTCAGAAAGCCGTCATGCTTTACTCTTATTACAGCGCTGCTATAGACCATTCACCGCCTTCCCATGCCGAAAGGATTTTTTTGGCCGGTATAGGATGTGCTCGCTCTTCTATCTGCATTTCTGCATCAATATATCCGTCCTCTGTTCTTTTGTTCTGCAGGTCTGAGTGGGAGGTTTCTGGTTACGACACTGCCGACTATATTTCAGTAAGTCCTCAGATGGCTGAATTTATATTCCCTAAGGTGTTATGACAAAACTGGCTTTCAAAATTTTATTTTAGGTTCCATTTTTTTTTTATTAAAAATGCCATATATTTAAAGTATAATACTGAAAAAAGCCATCTCATCCACAGCGCTAAAGATGGCAATTTCCGCAAATACGTTTCATCACGGACTATTGAGGATATCCAGGCGTATGTTGTGCAGAAAAAGTGGGCGATGGTTGAGCCGGTGCCAGGATGGAAGTCGCCATCCTCTCTTCTGTAAATACAACCTTTTCTGTCTGGAAAAAAAAGTGCTGATGTGTTTGCCTCACATAAAATTAGTTGTTCGAATTGAATACATTTGATATATAACTCCTTGCTTAAAACCATTCTTTTACAGAATGTCAGGAATGGCCTATCTCTTTCGTCTCTCCGTGTGGATCAGAGTAAGAAATATTTAGCAATTTGTTCTGTAGTATTGTCTTTAAAAAAAAGAAAAGAAAATGGTATAGTTGACCCAAAAAAATTTACATTTTGGAGAGTTGGAGAAATGTAGCTATGCATCACTTGCTCACCAATGGATCATCTGCAGTGAATGGGTGCCGTCAGAATGAGAGTCCAAACAGCTGATAAAAACATCACAATAATCCACAAGTAATCCACACCACTCCAGTCCATCAGTTAATGTCTTGAGAAGACAAAGGCTGAAACAAATCCATTATTAAGACCTTTTTAACTTCAAACCATTGCTAAAATACGAGTCCATAATCCAGTGAAAAAAAGTGGTCTGGTCTGAATCAGGAGAGAAATCTGCACAGGTGCTGTGGATTATTGTGATGTTTTTATCAGCTGTTTGGTCTCTCATTCTGGCGGCACCCATTCACTGCAGAGCAAGTAATGCAATGCTACATTTCTCCAAATCTGATGAAGAAACAAACTCATCTACATCTTGGATGACCTGAGGGTGGGTGCATTTTCAGCAAATTTAAATTTTTGGGTGAACTATTCCTTAATTCCTTAAAGTCTAAAGCTATACACTTGAGTCATGGAGCAATTTGGTAACACTTTATAATTACGTTCTATTTGTTAACATTAGCTAGTTGACATGAACCAACAATGAAAAATACTTCAAAAGCATTTATTAATCTTCTATTTTCTAATGTAAAGTCTTACTGATACTCTTACGTCCTTTTGGGTCATTTTGTGCATTCGTTCACCAAATGGAGTTTTATTTTATGAAGAAACCTTTCAAGTCTGAATTTGATCTTGTCATTTGTATTAAATATATCTCTATTTTGTCCATTTAACACAGCAAATCCACACGTACCTGATGAATACTCTCGGTATTCCTTCTTGGGGCTCTTATGTGATTTTTGCCATCATTACGCTCTTTATGGGACTGATGCTCGGCCTGGTGAGTTTAAAAACATCATTTTCACAGTTTAGATGGGTTAATGTATTATTCATGCTTCAAGCCTAAAGTGAAATGCTTTACTCTTTGCATGAAAGTACCTCATGCATAAATATTCCTGCGGACGGAGCATCGTTGCTTCAAATCTAAAAAGACCATTTACCAAAGGGAACCAACAAAGTGCACTTGACTTCATCTGATGCGAGAGCTCTATGAAGCAGATCGCACATACCGTACAGATACATGATGACTTGCACCAGAAGGAATTATATAATAAATGTTGAAAAAGAAGTTCCTACATTATACAACGGTGAGTTGTGTAACACTGCTCGATTCTGCGGCTCTTTTGAGGATACAGTGGGTGGTTCTCGCATGTAGTGGATCAAATGTTCAAAAGTGAACTTCAGCTGCTGGGTTCAGTCTAATGGTAAATATATCTCTATTAGATGCTGGTTTTGATCGCTGACTGCATTTGGCCGTCCAGACCAAAGCACAGAGAAAACAAAACAGGTGAGATTAGAAACACTTATTATTTCCTCTGCACCAATTATGTGTTTACGTTGTTTAATTATAGTTTCTAATATCACATTGTAGCATAATGCTGTTTGAAATGTTTATTATTGCATATCGCACACTGTTTTTGGTATGACTTTACAATAAGTTCCCATTAGTGTATTTATTGACATTAACAGTGAGCGATACTTTTGTATTTATTAATCTTTGTTAACTTTAGTTAATAAAAATACAACTGTTCATTGTTAGTTCATGTCAGCTCAGATCCATTAAATAATGTTAACTTTTGATTTTAATAAAGTATAAATGTTGCAATTAACATGAACTAAGTTTAATAAATACTTTAGAAATATTTTTCATTGTTAGTTCGTGTTAACTAATGTTAACAAATGGAATCTAATTGTAAAGTGTTACTACTTGTTAATATTATATAGTACACTGATTTTCAGGATAAATAACTAAAAGTATCTTGATTTTTATATAAGAGGTAAAATGACAAGATATGAAGTCTTGTTTTCTGAAAAATGTATCAATGTAATGAGTTTAAGTTTAAAACAGGAACAAAATATCTGTCTATGGGGTAAGAAAAATAAACTTAATTGAAAGGGAAAACAAGTTTTTTTTTCAGACCCCATTGACAAATATTTTTTCATGTTTTAGGCAAAAACTCACTTAATTTTGATACATTTTTTCAAAAAACACGTCTTGGTCATTTTGATTCTCAAGTTAATGCATCTTGATTTAAGAATGTTTAGATATTTGTACTGGAAAACAAGACAAAAATATTAAGTTAGAAAATAATTTTTCACAGATACATCAGTCAAACACATTGTTTTTATTATAAAAAAAAAAACACACAGATTGGTTACACAAACCAGTACTGAATCAGAGTTTTGAATCGATTCACTTAAACTAACACTTTAAATGGGAACTGATTCACATAAATTAATTGAAATATTGTTGCTTATATTTTAAAACGCAAGTGAAATCATTCCAAATATATTGTGAATATTTAATGTCCAGTTTCAGTGTTATTTTCGCATAATTGAGATACTATAATAATAGTATTAATAGTTTGAATTAGTTTTAATGTTATATTTTCCATTCTTATGTCTACATAGTTTTTATAAATTTTTATTTCAGTTTTAATTGTAGCTATTTTAGTACATTAAAGTTAATTAAATGAAAATGAGAAGCGTTTCATTGGCAACTAGCTGAAATAAGTTTAATAAAAAAAATTTAAAAAAAAGTTTGTTATTTTTTCAATAACGGTTTACTCGAGTTAATTAAATGAAAATGAGAAGCGTTTCATTGGCAACTAGCTGAAATAAGTTTAATAAAAAAAAGAAAAAAAAAAGTTTCAGTTATTTTTTCAATAACGGTTTACTCTAGTAGTTTAATAACTCTGCCCTGGTCAACTTTACTTAATAAACTCGAGGTGTTATTGAATCTTCCCTAATATAATGAATCATTTCAATCGTTGTGTCTGTACAGTTGTGATAGTGAAAGAGGAAGTCTCAGAGGAAGAGGTGGAGGACATCCTGATGGAGGAGAAGCGCGCATCTGACCTGGACAATGAGAGCGAGCGAGTGTCTGGTGACGATTCGACCGAAGAGGAAGGAGCGATGAGCGATGGAGACGCTGGCAGCGATCAGCCTCCGTCAGAGGGGGCAGCAGAGAGTTCAGTGAGGAAACGCAAACCGCAGGAGCGGAACACTACTGAGGGAACATAATGCCACTGCATAACGTCACTGCAGTTGCCACCAAAATCAAGAGGAAACTGCCATATCTGCAAGATATGCAAAGCAACGCCAGCTATCTGCTGATTTCTGCATCATACATGCAGAACGTGGTTTGTGCTTTCAGTGCATTTTACCTGCTTCTCGCTGCGGTTTAATTCAGTTTAGTTTTTAAGAGTAGTTGCTTAAACTGATTGCTGAAAGATGCCAAACATTGACAGTTTTATATTTTCTATAAATGCCAAAAATATGAATGTGCATAAATAGTCATTGTAATGCTGAAGTTACAAAAACTACATGTTTACAATGTATTAGGATGAAAATCTAAAAAAAGGCTCATATTTCACCTCAAAATACAAAAGAGAAAAATGCAGCCCGTTAATGAATAATTAATAGTTGCTGATATTTTTTTTTACATTTTGATTAAGCACATACAGTGTCACATGATCCTTCAGAAATCATTGTAATAAAGGATCATGTGACACTGAAGACCGGAGTAATGATGCTGAAAATTCAGCTTTGCATCACAGGAATAAATTAGATTTTAACAGATACTCATATAGAAAACAGCTATTTCAAATTGTAATAATTTTTCATAATGTTACTGCTTTTACTGTATCTTTAATCAAATAAATGCTGCCTTGGTGAGCAGAAGAGACATCTTTCAAAAGTATTTAAATCCTAATTATTCCAAACTCTACACAGAGGTGTAATTAATGAATTTAAATATTAAAGTATGCATGTATCATGTTAGTATTTGTTGATTTTAATAATTTTTAAAAATAAATTGTGTAATTAATTTTTCTTTTTGACTTTGTCTATAGCTTTGCTGCAGTATCCTGTTTTATACTGTAATGCAGTACAAACATATTCTGTTAGAGTAATGAAAATAACAGTACTCAGAAAAAAGTCATGATGCGTTACAATAATGAGAATTTGGGAGAAATGTGCTTAATTGTCATGAAAATGTCGCAATGCAAACCTATCAAACCTTATGATTATTTTTATTTTGGTGAAATATAAAAGCCATGTTCTTAATGAGATTCGTGCATTACACTGTTGTTTTACCACAATTCCTTAATTTGCTGTAATTTGCTGTAATGATAAACGCTTCCTCATTTGTTCATGTTTCACACTCAATCCTGACCGTTTTCAGAAGGGAATGTTCTTAAAGTATGGTCAATATGAAGAGTATTTTTTGCACTGCAGCATTCATCCACACATGATGCATATAGTGTTGAATAGCACAAAATGTCCATAATCATAGTTCCATAAACACGGCATGTTATCAGACAGATGCTTTGTGTACCAGGTCTCAGGATAAGTATTTCTCAATGATATGAAGATGTTGTTTTGTACAGTGTAGATTTGTAATGTATTCCCTGTAATTGCAAATTGAATTCATAATTTGCACAATAAAACTTTGACAATGTCTTTGGTATTAAAATCGGTGCAGTCTTTGACTGGCGGCTCGACGGTCAATTGCCTTTCTTTTTTATACTCTGGACAGACTGTTTAAATCTGCGTAGCAAATAAACGTTGGTAATTTTTGTAAGCTGTAACCAGCACAGAAGGACACCAGCACATCTGTTCAACGTTTCTGTGTCCCTTATCATATGCTGAACATCTATTGTCAATTTATTGTCATTGTATTGTGTGAGAGATTGTTATATTGTTAATATCGTGTAAGCTGTTCATAACTGCTGGGTTTGTGTGTTCATTAAACGGTTTGACTTGATACGAAGCATTTTGGATTTTAGTTTGTCATGTCAGCTTTAAAGATGATTTTGGTTCAAAAAGAACATTACTACAGGCAAAAATATTTTTTTATGCACTGGTCAGTTTTGAGATTTTGGGCTGTTTGGCTTTTCATAACGTGTCGTTTCAGACAAGTGGAAAGAAATCCAAAATACACTTCTAAGTGTTCATTTTATAACACTTTATCTATCTGCATCTTTAATTATAAAACAATTTTTAAAGAGCTGTTTTCTCAAAATGAGTTTTTTTTTTCTATCCACTTCAGCAGCACTTACACCAAAACTTATAGTTTTACTCCTATATGTATTCTTACAGTTTTTATAGAAGGGCTTGTTCATATAGCATTTGCCTAATTCTATTATTGTAGAGTTTTTTTCTCTACTTCAGCAGCACTTACACACACCAAAACTTACAGTTTTATTCCTATATATATTCTAAAGGTTTTTACTGAAGGGTTTGTTCATATATCATTCGCCTGAATTTTATTCCCAAAAACAGTGAAAATGTATTTTTTTCTGGCTGTTGACAGTATTTTGTGATTTATGGAGTGATAGAAAAAAAAATCCAAAATGCCTTCTGTAAAAACCGTTAACTCTAATATGTCAACAAAATGAAATCATTTTGAACCTGGCTTAATCCAATATTCATATTTATGTTCTGGAAAATGCAAATTAGTGAATATTTAAACATAATATTTCACAGAACTTGTAATACAAAGTTTGCAATAGATTCTTAATGTAATCAATCAACTGGGGAAGTATGGTGATATCTACTAGTTGATTTTTTTTTTTGATTATCCTATTCACCTGTAGTGTTTTGCCTCAAAATGGAAACAGCACTGGGATAAAATACATTTCAAAAGCATCACTATATATAATGTTTAAAGGACACAAGTAACACAACTGTTTACATAGAACATCTGTAAAAAGAGGTCAGGGTTTGACTGGTTAGCATGGGTCAGTTAGTCTCTATTATTAAATAACATAAGTACACCATTCATGATTCAGCTGCCAAGAATCATTTACTTGGACTAGTATTCACAAGTAGCCATGTATTTTGAATAATTAAACATTATTTTTTCAAGTGATAAATAATTTTAATTATTTTCTAATCATTTTCCTTTTTTTTGTTGTTTTGTTGCGGTGTTCTTTAAAAAACTCAAATGGACTTACATGTTAGATGGTCAGGATGGTCACCTTCAGAAATGTGGCAAATTTCATCTCACATGTGTCCAACTGAGCCACTGAGCTGAATGCAAACAGATAGCGTAAACATTCAAGTCTTTTTTGAAACTGAATTAACTGCAGAAACTAGGGCTGATATGCAGTTAGTGTTGTGTAGTTTTTCTCAAGCCTGGTCCTGAAGCGCCCAGCATGCACAGTGGCCACGTCTCCCTAATCAAACACACCTGATTCAACTCATCAGGATTATTAGAAAATCCGAGACCTGAAATAAGCATCAGATAATGGAAACATCCAATATGTGCAATGTTGCAGGATCCTTCATGCATGAACTCCAAACAAATAAACTCAATCTATAAGCTAGTTAAAACTAAAATTACAACCATAAAAAAATCTGTTACTTGAAATAAAATAAAATATTTAAAAAAGTATTATTAAACTTATTTGTTAGTAATTTTTAGTAATTGTTAGTACTTTTTCATTTTATTTAGTTTAACTTGGTGAACTAAAACAACAACTATATATATACAGTATATATATATATATATATATATATATAGATAGATAGATATATAATTCAAACTATATAGACATCTAAAAAAGCTAATAAAAATGACAAAAACAATAAAATTACTAAAACTTTAAAATTAATGTGAAAAATTCAAAATATTATTAAAAACTATAATAATATCTCAATGATACTAAATAACACCACAAATTATTACACTTATTCTGTGTAAGTGAATGAATGAATAGACATTAAATATTATTGTGTAATAATTTTTTTTTTTTTTAATTATGTAAAAATAATTGCCATGGCTTGCTCGAAGAGACCTGAAACTAGCAAACATTGTCCAACAGTTTGGCTGAATTGATTTCACTTGATCTCAAAAACCTTTATATCTGCTTAAATGCTTGATTCAAATGAGGTTTTTATAGACAAATACAAATATAAGATGTACGACCAACATTGTATTTTAAATGTATGTTGTAAGAGTGGAAGAAGAAAAAAACAAACAAAAGCAAAACAACATCAAACCTGTTCCTCCTTCAACAGTGTTTAAATGCAAAACATGAAGTTGGTTGATGAACATCCAGAATTAGCAGAGCTGGAATATGAGAGCCATTTCAGTTGTGTCTTCATGACTTGGTTTTCATAGGAATTGGTTAACTGGGACAATAGTAATTTTAATAAAGGTTTTGAAGGAATGAGCATTTGATAGTTTGTTAACTGATGTTCTGGTCTGTGTGGTGTGACGTGAAGTCGAGGTGTGTGAGCAGCTGTTGTGAAGCACTGCAAAGCTGTTACGTAAAGCTGCAGAGGAGGCTGAGAGGAGACGCGCATCTCAACATCCTACACACACTGAAGTTTGTGCTGGAGGAGAAAATACTGCCATGGTTTACACTCACAGAAGCGAGAATCTCACGAAACCTGTCAGAAGTATGTCTTCAACATATTCCACTCCAAGAAATTAGATTTTGTCAACTGAATGAAGCCTAATTTCGGACCTTCAAGACACAGTTATATTATCTGATGACAATTACACCAAAAAAAAAGTATTAAAAAACTTTAAAAATTAAGTTTCATTATTTAGGACCTTCAAGACATTTTATTACATTATTTGATGACAATTAAGCAAAAAATTTAAAAACGACTAAAAACGAAAAAAATTATGTTCAATTATTTAAATTAATAGAACTAAATAAATGAATACAATAAAATGTATATATATAAAATAATATAAGTGATGATAATAATAATAATAATTATAAATATATATATATATATATACAGTATATATATATATGTGTGTGTGTGTATGTATGCATGCATGCATGTGTAC
>NW_015646430.1:42160-73256 GCF_001515625.1 Sinocyclocheilus rhinocerous | reverse complement strand
GATGACAATTAAGCAAAAAATTTAAAAACGACTAAAAACGAAAAAAATTATGTTCAATTATTTAAATTAATAGAACTAAATAAATGAATACAATAAAATGTATATATATAAAATAATATAAGTGATGATAATAATAATAATAATTATAAATATATATATATATATATACAGTATATATATATATGTGTGTGTGTGTATGTATGCATGCATGCATGTGTACACACACACACACACACATACATACATATATATATATATATATATATATAGGGATCTAAATGTGTGACAATAATGTCAAAATAATATTATAAAATAATATTTTTCTCATGCAATATATATTGTTCCCCTTCAGGAACTCGAGCTGCGTCGAAACGCTAGCAGGGGACTCGGGAGGCCAAGGCGGAGCAGGTAGTTTAGGAGGCCCTGGTGGAGCAGCCTCCGAGGTCGCGGCCCCAGCCCCAGCCCCCGCCTCGGCCTCTACGGCTGGAGCCATAGTATCCCCCCCAAAAAATACTTGGAGAAATATAGGGGGTTGTATTCGGGGCGAAGCTTAAAAGCACGTGCGGTGGAACCGGCGTCAGCTTTCTGTCATTCAGCTAGCGCTCTCTGTGTGTGTCAGTCATACTGTTCGTTGTGAGTCTTATTTGGTGTTGTTTGTCCCTATAAGCTCCACTATGTTTAAAGCCAAGGCTAAGACAAAACAGTAGGGCGATAGCAGATCGCGTTATAGATTGTGTGTGCCTCCCTGCCCTCGCTACATCACGAGCGGGGATACACACAGTCTGTGCGTGGTCTGCTTGGGAGCGAAGCATGCGGAGTCAGCTCTCGAGGGAGCCGACTGCCCACATTTCGAATGCATGCCACTGCGTACGCTTTGCTCCTGGGAAGGCTCTCTTCGAGGAGGGAGCCTTCACCAGCGTTCCTCACGGTGCTGGCCCCGCTCCCGCCAAGGCGGAGCGGCAGCTGCACTCGTGGGGTTTGCAGGTGGATCTGGAGGAAGGAATGGAGAAGGGCGAGTCCCTATCTTCTTCCTCACCCGCCAGATCCGGCGCTCTCTCTCTGGGATCAGAAGCCCGTTCTGCGGTTACTCCCCCCCGGGGAGAGGGCTCGACACTCCGCCTGTCTTTCTCTGAGGTGGTTGGCGTGGTGGTCGTCGAGAAGGATTTGCCCCCTCAATCACCCCAGTATGAGGAGCTCTTGGAGGTGGTTACTCGTGCAGTGGCCAAGTTAAACATCGACTGGCCCGCTGAGAAACAGGCTGAATCGCAGAGAAGCAAGTTGGATGAACGCTTTCTGCGGGCCAGGCCACCACCTCCACGCCGGAGACTACCGTTTTTCCCCGATCTCCACGCCGAGGTATCGAGATCGTGGGCCGGGCCCTTCTCGGCCCGCCTCTTCATCCCCGCCTCTGACTATTACAGCAATGTGGCGGGGTTGAACGAGTGCGGGCTATCTGTCCCCCGGTGCGGCATCGTCTCTGAAGTCTCCGGCATTGCCCTCCAAGCCGCTGCGAACAACATCAGCGCTGGTGGGCAAGGGGTATGCGGCAGCAGGTCAGGCTGGTGCGAGTCTGCACACTATGGCAGTGTTACAGGCATACCAAGCCGACCTGCTGAAGGAGTTAGATGAGCGTAAGGAGGTTAAATCTGACGACATCTCAGAGTTAAGGCGAACCGCTGATCTCTCCCTCCGCGCCATCGGGCGGTCCATGGCAGCACTGGTGGCAGCGGAGAGGCATTTGTGGCTGACCCTGTCTGACATGAGAAAGAAAGACAGGGTCTGCCTAATGGACAACCCGCTTGCGCCTTCTGACCTGTTCGGCGATGCCGTCAACTCGGTCATCGACAGGTACCAGGAGGCCCGTAAACAAGCGGTGGTGTTCCAGCGGTTCCTCCCTCGCCGCTCTCTAACTCTGGGGACTGCTGGGCCGTCAACTCGGTCATCGACAGGTACCAGGAGGCCCGTAAACAGGTGGCGGTGTTCCAGCGGTTCCTCCCTCACTGCTCTCTATCTCTGGGGGCTGCTGGGCAGGGTCTCCAGCGAGCGCTGCTCTCAGTCCCTTCCGCCCAGAAACGTAGCGGAGCTGAGAAGCTCGCCACCTCTTCGGAGGTCTCTAGAGCTGCTAAATCGGCCGTCTCCTGCCGGTGCGCCTCTTCAGGGCACCGATGTAGCAGCTCCAATTACACCAGAGATCAGTCTTGAGAGACTGATTCCCTTAGTAGACTATTTAGCAGCGTGGAAACTACTGCCAAATGTGTCTCAGTGGGTCCTGCATCGTGGGTCCTATCGTATTCAGTTCGGCTCTCCACCGCCGTGTTTCAGCGGGGTCATTCCTACTCTGGTCGACCCCGAGCAGGCTCTGGTAATGGAACAAGACGGTGGTCCCTCCTCACGAGAGAGAGTCCGGGTTTTACAGCCGGTACTTCATAGTTCTGAAGAAGGATGGAGGATTGCGTCCCATTTTAGATCTGCGTCAGTTAAACCGCTCAATCATGTGACTGAAGTTCAAGATGCTCACTATCAAACAGGTCGTGTCTCAGATCAGGTCTGAGGACTGGTCTGTCACGATAGATCTAAAAGACGCATACTTCCATGTCTCCATCCTTCCCCAACACAGGAAGTTCCTGAGGTTTGCTTTTGGGGGCGAAGCATACCAATATCGAGTTCTTCCCTTCGGACTTGCACTCTCACCCCGCACTTTTACGAAGTGTGTGGATGCTGCCCTGGCTCCTCTGTGACTCCAGGGCATCCGCATACTGAATTATATCGACGATTGGTTGATTTTAGCTCAATCGGAGCATATGGTGGTTCGACATCGAGATTTCGTTCTCACTCACATGATAAAGTTGGGGTTGAGACTGAACGCCAAGAAAAGTGTGCTGTCTCCATTACAGAGAACCATTTATCTGGGCGTGGTGTGGGATTCGACCACGATGCAGGCACGTTTGTCTCCTGTTCGGATCGAGTCGATCCTCACGGCAGTCAAGAGAGTGAAAGAAGGCCTGTCACTCACTGTCAAGCAGTTTCAGAGACTGCTGGGTCTGATGGTAGCTGCGTCCAACGTGATACCTTTTGGCCTGCTGTACATGAGACCCCTACAGTGGTGGGTCAAGACCAAGGGGTTCTCCCCGAGGTGAAACCCGCTTCGCATGATCAAGGTCACGCGGCGATGCATTCATGCCTTAGACATGTGAAGGAAACCTTGGTTCTTGGCTCAGGGCCCGGTGCTGGGAGCTCCTTGTTGCCGTGTAACACTAGCGATGGACACGTCCCTCACCGGTTGGGGAGCGGTCATGAGTGGCCACCCTGCCCGCGGTCTGTGGAGAGATCCTTGTGTGGTCCCAGGGCAAACTCCTCTTGCTGAGAGCAGTGCATATTTCTGGGTATCTCAATATGGGAGCAGACATCCTGTTGAGGCAGGGGCCGAGGCCCGGGGAATGGATGCTTCACCCCGAGGTGGTGAAGCAGATATGGAGAGTTTTTGGCCAGGCTCAAGTAGACCTCTTTGTGACTCAGGAATGTCCCCTCTGGTTCTCTCTGACTCAACCAGCTCCTCTGGGACTGGATGCCATGGTACAGACTTGGCCGAGGCTTCGTCTGTACGCTTTTCCCCCAATCGCTCTGCTCCCGGGAGTTCTGGTGAGAGTGCGCCGGGATGGGGTCCGTCTGTTGCTAGTAGCCCCATTCTGGCCGGGCCGAGTATGGTTCTTGGACCTGATTTCTCTCCTTGACAGCTCTCCATGGGAGATTCCCGTCAGGACGGATCTCCTCTCACAGGCGGGAGGCACGATATTTCACCCTCGCCTGGAGCTGTGGAAGTTGTGGGTGTGGCCCCTGAGGGGGCACAGCTCATAGCTTCCGGTCTCTCAACCGAGGTTGTTGAGACCATCCTCCAATCCAGAGCTCCCTCTACGAGGAAACTGTATGCCCTGAAGTGGAAGCTTTTCACTTCATGGTGCGGAGACCGCCAGCTCGACCCAGTCAACTGCCTGGTTGGTACAGTTCTGGAGTTCCTGCAGGCCCGTTTCTCTGCAGAGTTGACCCACTCCACCCTAAAGGTCTACGTGGCGGCCATTGCGGCCTACCATGTCCCTCTTGGTGGCCAGTCAGTGGGAAAACACGTCCTAGTTACACGTTTCCTCCGCGGTGCGCTGAGGCTGAGGCCCCCAGTACGATCCATTGTTTCTCCGTGGGATTTGGCTGTGGTGTTAGAGGCTCTCTGTAAGGCTCCCTTCGAGCCCATTGAGGAGATATCTGATTGCCTCCTCACAATTAAGACTGCCTTCCTTCTGGCGATTACTTCTCTAAAGAGAGTTGGGGATCTACAGGCCCTCTCAGTGGCCCCTTCTTATCTTGACTTTGCGCCCGGCATGGCCAAAGTATTTCTCTACCCTCGGGTGGGGTATGTCCCTAAGGTTCCCTCTGTTACACCACAGCCTATCGTGCTACAGGCCTTCTGTCCTCCTCCCTTCAGGGAGCCATAGTGACATACTTCCAGTATCCCTGCGTGCGCTTGCTTCCCTCCTATAAGCTGATGCCGGTTCCACCGCACGTGCTTTTAAGCTTCCTGGTCGTTACGTCACCCCGCCCATGATGTCTCGCCCATCCATTGGACTGATTACACATGTGATTCAGAGCGTGGTCATGCTGAAGGCATTCCCCTAGCGTTTCGACGCAGTGTCTTATTCCCTTCGGGGAACCATGGTTACATGCGTAACCTGGAGACGTTTTTCTCTTTTTACTTAATTATAATTAGCACATAATTGTTCCTTTTACTGTCATATGCAATTATTAATTTCCTGTAAAACATTTAATCCTAACCCTAATTAATTAAATTAATAGAATAAAAATACATTAATAAAAATATTTAAAATATTTATTATTAACAATAATAATTATTATATTATATTATATTATATTATATTATATTATATTATAAAGTAATAATTATTCAAATTAATTACATCAAGATTTGCATAATGGTAGTAATTGCTTTTTTTTTTTTTTACAAACATTTATTTGGATGCATGATAATTACCTTTGAGAATAATTAATACAAACAATAAATACAAACAAATTCAAAAGTAAAACATCCCGATGCAGAATTTGTGGTCAAAATGGGCTTTATTTTCAAGAAAATAATGTCACAATACTGGTAATATTATAAATTAATAATTTTCTTTATGCAAAATGTAACTTATTTTTTCACTTTTGACCCAAGTACACATTGTTCCTGTCTTATGCAATTGCCAATTCCTTCTATAATGAGTAATTTTAATTATGTACAGACAGTATTGATTTTTACTCAGTTCTGTGTTGGTTGTTCACATATTTATGGCAGAAGCCCCTATAGCTGTGACGGGGCAAAGGGACTGATGCTGGATAAACATTAGTTGAAAGACTGCAGAAAGTTAACTTGAGAAAGTTAATAATTTATCAGTGGCTCTCTGATCCTGGTGAAATCCAGCTGGCTGAAGAGCTCTGAGTCTCATCAGTGGAAACATGTCAGACTCGCTGGTGTGTGTCAGTGATTATGAGCGTCAAGCTCAAAGACTTTTACCAAAGTCAGTGTTTGATTATTATTTCTCAGGAGCAGACGAGCAGCAAACTCTGCGTGATAATGTAGCAGCGTTTGCCAGGTATGTGACTGTTCATCATCATATAAACGCCATTTGTTTTGACAAGCTTTTATTACAGAGAAGACATGAAGAAAGGCATATACTGTAAGTGTGAATCTTTACAAAAACATGTTGGGTTGTACACTGTACAAAATGATTTTTTGAAGTTGTAAATAAAGCAAAGATTATGGAGTCTTTCTGTTTCAAAATTTCACATTTAATGCAATGTGTATTTTCAGCCTTTTGTAATTATTTGTGAAATTTACTAGCACTTTTTGAGTTAAAATTGTAAATCCTATACCAAAGCAAATCCTATACCAAATAGTTAGTATAGTTTACCTCAAAATCAAACGAAAAAAATAAATTATATTTTGCATTGCAAAAATAAAGTCTATTTCTAAAACCATTAAGATGTTTTGCAAAGTGAAATTATTTTCATTATAACTAAGCGCAGTTTCCTTCTAATGCATCTATTTGGTTTACTTTGGATCCCAGCGAAGATAATTATATGACAGTTCTATTACGAATGAAATCATGCATCTGACATTACGTGCAGCCAAACTGCTAATTTATTTATATATATATATATATATATATATATATATAAAGAAGTCTATGACATTTATAACCATCTAAAATTGGTGGTGTGTCTTACCGTAGTTAAAGATCTGGCCTTGTAACCCAATAACCCAAGAGTTGAAGGTTCAAAGCCCAGATGATCTGATTCCGTTGAACACGTAAGCGCATGTTTGTCCAGGCGTAAGACAAACATATTCTCAGCTGATCGGGAAAAGAAAGTGTCTGCTAAGTGAAAAACATAATGACAATACAAAATCATGAACAAAAGAACCAACTTGCAAATCTGATAGCAACAAATAAATCTTACAGGGGAGACTGGGGCTAGTTGTCACAGTCAAGATCTCGCAGGGTTTAATTCAAGCCAAATTTATTTAAAAAAAAATCTAAATCATGACATACTAAGTAATAATTATGAGATAAAAGAGATAGAAATGAGGACGTGGTTGAAATTATGACATAAAAAGTCAAAATTATGACATACTAAGTCATATATATGAAATAATAGAGATAAGAATGAGATCAAGGTTGAAATTGACATAACATGTCAAAATTATGAAATACTAAGTCATAACTATGAGACAAATGATCAAAATGACATTAAAGTCAAAATTATGACATAAAAAGTCAATTATTACAAAAAGTTAAATTATGACAAAAAGTCATACAATTATGACAAAATAATGGGAGTCATAATTGTGAGATAAAAAGTTAATATTATGACATGCTCAGTCATAACTATGAAAAAGAGATAAAAAATTAGACAAAAGTTGACATTACGACATGAAGACAAAATTATGAAAAAAAGTTGAAATTGACATACTAAGTCAGAATTATGAGATAAAAAGTTGTCATAATTATGATTATTGAAACTACTGTATGATGTATAAAGCCAAAATTATGACATACTAAGTCATAACTGTGACAAAAAGTAAAAAATTATGACACTTTTTAAAAAAAATATATCATGTTATATTTTTAATCTCATAATTAGGATTTTTCCAAAGAATGTTTTTTTTTTTCATATGTGGCAGACATTACTTACTGTTACTGTTATTACACACACACACACACACACACTGACTGTTAATGAATACATTCAATGGGGCATGTTGTCACACAATATGGGGAAATGTACTCACAATGAAAACCTGCAGTTTATTGACATTTCTTTATCAAATTGAGAAGAACACCTTTTCTTGAAATATGATCTCCTGATTTATAATTATCTATAAATCCTATTTAGAGTCACTATATATAAATAAATATGTGAGAGAAATTAAACAATGTTCAAATTTACCAAACAGGTAATAACAGAACTGAGTCAGCCTATCACAATGTTGACAGGAATTACACTTCTAAATGTTTTGACCTAATTTTAGTCTCTCTGGGTTGTGTGGGGTCAGTTACACCCAGTTATAATTATGTGCATTTACCTTGGCCTGGAGCGTTCGTGTGGGTGGGCAGACGGACCCTAGAGACCTAAACACGGCCTTACAGCAGTGTCAGCAGAGGCACTGTCCAGATGAATAATGCCACTGTATTAGTCATACATATATATTAGTCATATATGCATATTTATAAAATGTGTAAACAAGACGTCCTTCCAGGTTACAGACACGTGTTGTGAAAGTTAAGTGAACTGCGGTCAGATCTGATGAGTCACGAAATGAACACAAATATTAACACAAAATTGAGTGACCGTCAGGGCTGAAGTCATACGCCACACAACTCATGCAGGAAAAAACAAACATAAACATTTCATCTATTTATAAATATGGTTTCCACAAAAAGTAGCTAGCTGCAATTGTTTCTTAATTATTTTATTGAATATATTTAGCTGAAAATGCTTTAAACCACCTTTAATACAAATGCAGATTTTTTTTTTTAGTATAGAAACCAAACTTTGCAAATGATTGAGCCAAGACTATCAAAATATCCATCATTTAATTTTTTTAGGATTTTTTAGAAGAGTTTTTAAGAGATATAACATTAGACTCTGTTTCATGTATCAACAGGTTTTCATACCCACTATAATGGGACAACATGCCCCACTGTAGTTAAGGTCTCTTTTAGTCAAGACTTTAAGGTTTGTGTCTAAAAAAAAAAGACTATAATCAATTTATAAATAAACTCACCCACTCTCTTTATTAACAAAAAAAAAAAATTGACAACTAGCCCAGGTTGCATCTATATTTATTTATTATATGAAGTTGTTATTTCTTAAATATGAATTGTGACTCTGCTGTGACCTGCAGGTGGTGCATTTACCCTCGTGTGCTCAGAGACGTGTCCACAGTGGACATGTCCACCACAGTTCTGGGCCAGAGAGTCAGTATGCCCATCTGTGTGGCAGCTACTGCTATGCAGCGAATGGCGCATCCCGACGGCGAGACGGCCACTGCGAGAGGTCAGACACCATCAACTTACTCTGGAGCTACAAGCTTCACAGTGACTGCAATTACTATAACTGACCACATGGTGGCACCATTAGTCTTTCCGACATTCTACAGTATATCCTGCTCCCAATCACACTCAAACAACCCTTACAAAAATTGATCATTGTTACCATAGTATGAGCTAATATTCTATAGTTTCAGTGTGGCCGTAATATGGAAGTCCATATCTGACACATAAGAAAAAAAAAATACAGTCATAATTATAAAATAAAAAGTCGCAATTATTTCATATTAAGTCATAATTATGACATACTAATTCAATTATGAGATAAAAATAGAAATCATGACATGTCATAATTGTGATGTAATAAGTCATTATTATGAAATAAAATAAATAAAAATGAAATAAAAAGTCATAAAAAATGAGATAATGGTTGAAATTAATACATAAAAAGCCAAAGTTATTAACCACAAAGTCATAAATATGAGATAAGAGGTTGAAATTATGACACACTAAGTCATAATTATGAGACAAAACTGAGATAAAAGTATAATATTAGGTTATTCTTAGTTATACTGACATGTTAAAGTATGCAATATGTCATTTTCACCGCTAGAGGGCGCATATTCAAAATAAACAAAGAAACAAAGGCGTAGTTTGATGACATTGTGACTGAGTGTGGAATCATGGGAGTTGTGGTCTTCATCCCCACAGCCGAAGCAATCCGACGGGACTCGGGCAGAAATCATGTTCATGGATGAGCTAATTTATTAACGTAGTAGAATGAAGCAGGGTGAGGCTGGAAGCCGTCGACGCGAAACGAGGCCACTGAACGAGCGCGACACACGCCATTTTGTTTTTCATTAATTATGAGATAAAAAGTTGAAATTATGACATTAAGTATTGATAATGAGATAAAAAGTAAAAATGATGAAAAAAAATCATAATTATGAGATTAAAAAGTTGAAATTATAACTTACTAAGTCAATTATGAGATAAAAAAGTCAAAATGATAACACTTCCATCATGAAATAAAAAGTCAAAATTATGTCAGTCATTGAGATAATTAGTCAAAATTTTGACAATTAATACTTAATATTTCATCTCATAATTTTGACTTTTTAATCTATTAATTTATACTTTTTTTCATAATTTGACTTTTTTTAATCTCATATTTTTTAACATTTCATGACATATTTTGCATGTTTTTTTTTCTTTTGAGGCAGAAATGGGCTTCCATACTTCTGTACTACTGTCAGTAGTAGTGAATACAAAATTACCACAGTTTTACTGAAGTAAAAATTCTAGTACCTATGCAGAGCTTAGGCAGAAACGTATTAGCTTTGCACTTTGTGAGGGGTATATTATCTCAGAGCAGATCCCACACACTTTAGGTGACATTACCTCTGTTTGAAGGTTCGAACCCAAGACCATTCAGTATCTTGTAAGCCACACCACCCTTATGACAATCACCCTGCTGTTCTGACTTGTCCTCTGGTCTCTTCCCGTCCACAGCCTGCCTGTCCTGTGACACGGGGATGATGCTGAGCTCATGGGCCACCTCCACCATAGAGGAAGTAGCGGAGGCCGCACCGGGGGCCGTGCGCTGGATGCAGCTGTACATTTATAAAGACAGAGCGCTGACTCAGTCTCTGGTCAGGAGGGCTGAGAAGGCCGGGTATAAGGGTATCTTTGTCACAGTGGACACACCTTATCTTGGCAGGCGACGTGATGACGTGCGCAACCGATTTAAGCTGCCCTCTCATTTGAGGTAAACGCTGAGACAACCACACGTGACGTGCGTGCGTGCCAGCAGCATGCTTTACAGACATCGCTGGTTGCATTTGTAAACTCACAAACACAGTGTGAATTGTTCATCTGATCTGAAATCAGAATATACATAGAGTAATCTGATCTGAATCAACAACTGGTGATTTCAGTGCAACTTCAGCAGCAGCATGTGACAGGCAGGACGTATTATTATGTTGTCACACTGTCGCTTTTTCTGTCGCCCTGGAGGTTTTCTATGACTTTTGCACCAACGATTCATAATTATATGGTCAGATCTATAATTACATATTCCAATTTTGCGCCATAGCAACTGCATATCACTGGAAACCACCCGGAATAGCTTATCAACTGCATAGCAACACCCTATCATCCACTCATTACACTTTAGCAACTGCATAGGAATGCTCTAACAAACACTGAAAACATCCTAGTAACTGCATTGCAACATGATGCATAGCAGCATGCTGTGGCAACATGTATAGATGATAGTATAGTTTAACAATCAACAAGTGGTGAGTTCATTGCAAATTTTACAGCATTATATTAGAGCCAGGACACATTGTTACAATTAATCCCCAAAGCGACTCCTTTGCAACCACATAATCCAATGACTCAGAATGCTTGGAAACCAAATATTAACACCCTAGCAGCCATTTAGAACTCCCTGGCAACTGCAAAGCAATGCCCTGTCATGCATTTAAAAATTATATTGTCACTCAGATCTACAACTTTTACTTCAAAGCTCTGGCGACCACTCAGAGCACCCTGGCAACTGCATAGAAACACCTAAGCAACCACAAAACGTTCTAACAGCGACTCAGAATGTTTAGAAACCACATAGCAACACCCTGACAACTGCTCAAAACTCCCTAGCAACTGCATAGCAATGTCCTGTCATGCATTTAGAAATTAACCTGTCAGATCTACAACTTTAATCACCTTAGCAACTGCATATCAAAGCCCTGGAAACCACTCAGAGCACCCTGCAAACTGCATAGCAACACCCTAGCAACCACACAACGTTCTAACAGCACCTCAGAACATTTAGAAACCACATAGCAACACCCTGGCAACCACTTAACTACCTAGCAACTGCATAACAATGCCCTGGCATGCATTTAGAAATTATATTGTCAGATCTGCAACTACAATCACCTTAGCAACTGCATATCAAAGCCCTGGCAACCACTCAGAGCACCCTGGAAACTGCATAGCAACACCTTAGCAACCACATAACGTTCTAACAGCAACTCAGAATGCTTAGAAACCACATAACAACACCCTGGCAACCACTTAGAACTTAGCAACCACATAACGTTCTAACAGCAACTCAGAACATTTAGAAACCACATAGCAACACACTGGCAACCACTTAACTACCTAGCAACTGCATAACAATGCCCTGGCATTCATTTAGAAATTGTATTGTCAGATTTGCAACTTTAATCACCTTAGCAACTGCATATCAAAGCCCTGGCAACCACTCAGAGCACCCTGGAAACTGCATAGCAACACCTTAGCAACCACATAACATTCTAACAGCAACTCAGAATGCTTAGAACCCGCATAGCAACACCCTGGCAACCACTCAACTACCTAGCAACTGCATAGCAATGTCCTGTCATGCATTTAGAAATTATATTGTCAGATCTGCAACTTTACTCATCTTAGAATCTACAAACCAACTCCCTGGCAACCACTCAGAACACGCAACTGCATCCCAACACCGTAGCAACCACATAATGCGCTAACAGACTCTAGATGCTTTAATTCTTACTTTTAATACTATAAAGGTGTAAATAATTGCAATATCTACAATAAAGTAGCATCTTCATTTACACCTTTCTAGTCAAACAGATGCTGCATTGTAAACATTAGTTTTGATTTAATTCACGTAAAAAAAAAAACCCTCACAAGAACTATAAAGAAAATTCGATCATATCAACTCCTTTTACAATTCTTGTGAGGTTTCTTCATAAACAAAACCTCAGTTTTCTCACCCTCATGGACAGATTATTTTACACGTTTGTCGTCCCTTGAAAACCAAAGCGCTCTCTGAGGAGCTTTATGTATTTATGGAAACAGAAATCTCTCTCTCTAACCGGGGAAGTGTACAGTAGATCACTCCGCTCATGGGGATTAATACTCTCCGCTTTAGCTCCGTCAACACTCGCTATATTATGTTTTTTATATGGGGAAACATTCAGATATCAGCAGTTCTACAGATACGCCAGCAGCAGCCCACTATAAAAATGCCCTCATGAAAGTAAAGCCTTCCTGCTCTGGATCCCACGAGGTGAATTATGGCAATTAGAAATCCAAAAAAGCATCACGGCCTCACCGTATATTTCAGCACAACTGCCTCCGTTTCCATCAGCAGTGACACAACATGAACTTCATCTCAACCCTCCCGGAGACTTTCGCTCGGCCCCACAAATCAAAGCGCAGCAGCGGCAACAAGGTGCCATTGAGCGTGAGCTCTGGTGTTTGGATAAAACCCCGGCTCAGTTTTCATACACTGACCAAAAACAACACTCACAGGACTAATTCCATTTTGCACTCTGGTTTTTTTTCCCCCAGGATGGCCAATTTCGAGACCCCTGATTTAGCGTTCTCCTCAAAAGAAGGTTACGGGGAGGACAGCGGCCTGTCGGTGTATGTAACTCAGGCCATAGATGCCACAGTGAAGTGGGACGACATCGCCTGGCTGAAGAGAATGACCTCGCTGCCTGTGGTGGTCAAAGGAGTTTTGACAGGTGAGCCATCCTGTCGTGTTTGGTGATTGGAGGAGCTGGCATGTCATGTGTGGTTGTGTCCGAAAGCGGTGATTCACAGGCAGAAAACTGGATTCAGACAGGATTCAAATGCGGCATAACAACAGAAATAACCAAACAAAGATTTAGTGAAAATATAAAATAAAAAATAATAAAAAAAAAAAAATATAATAATAATAATAATAATAAAAAAATAAAATAAATAAAAAAAAATAAAAATAAAAAATAAAATTAAATAAAATTAAATTAAATTAAATAAAAAACATTAAAAAAAAAATACTGCACTTACATCATCTGTGATTGTATCTGAAAGCTGTCCAAACTTTCCAGGCAAAAAACTGGATTCAGACAGACTTACAATGCATCATGACATCATGTGTAAAGATCTAAAACTAATTAAAGTGAGGTTTAGAGACAGTCAAACAAAGATTTAGTGGCAATGTTTATTTTTAAATAAAATTAAATAAAATATAAAAGATACTATTACTACTAAGTTTTATTGTTATAGCGCCTTTCCAAAACTCAAGGTCACTTTATAACGTTAAATAAAAATATAATTTGTTTAATAGACAAATAACTAAGTATATATAATAAAGTCAATATAATAAAATAAAATAAAATATAGAATTTAATAATAATAATAATAATTGTATAGCGCCTTTCCAAAACCCACGGTCACTAATAAAGTAAATATGATAAAATATAATATGAATAAAATAAAATACAAATATAAACAAATATACAAAAACATAAAATATAATAAAATAAAAACAAATATAAATTATATATAATATAAATAAAACTATAACTAAATAAACTCAGTAAATAACTAAATAAAACTAAAACTAAAATATAAAATAAAATAAAACTAAATAAAAAATCAGTTGAATTAAGAGATGTGTATGAATAAATGTACACATTTTTAAACCACTCCATCAGACACCATTTCTATTCTTTCCACAAACCGCCAAACTGCACGCACAGGACTGTGGGATATCTTGGCCATTGAAGGATACATTTGTTCTGTCTGTAAAAAGGGGCCAAATAAATGCATGTCATGTAAACATTATATATTTAAAATGTGAAGACCTACACTAGTACACTAGCTGACCTCAAAGCCAATAGACATGAAATAAAGCCACACAAGTCCAGTTTGGATTTCATTAAGTCTGTAATGTCTTCTCTTGCCTGCACCCTTAAAATAAAGGTTTTATGGAGATTAAAATCATTCTTGATGTTGCGTTATAGGTTTTTAAGATCAGTTTATTAATTTATGGATTATTTAATGCAACAGTACAGATGTTTTCTAAAGAACTTCAGAATAAAAGTTCTAACTTTTTGGTTCTAACTCGAACCTTTATTTTTAAGAGTGTGGAATGCTCACCGTCACTGGTACAGAACGACCTATTTGCATAATCTAATCAAAACAAAGCGGCCGGTCGACCCCGTCTGTCAGCGAGGGGCCGCTAATTAAAGATAATGTGTCATTTATCTCCCGGGAGGAAAAAGCAGTCATACTGTGAGCGCTGAGGTTATCTCAGAAACGTCTAGAAGCTTTACTGCTGTTATTGTGTCTTCAGATAAACTTTTATCTTCTCTTTGGCTCTGGAAATAGCACATTTTGTAAATAAAAGAGTGAACACACACACACACACACACACACACACAAAGTCTTTTTATTTCAGCACAGACCAAAGGATTTAAATATGTTCCCTGACAAACTCAGAAATGTATGTTGAGGGGGGAAAAAGTAATTGGGGAACGCCATTAGTTATTTTAGCTCATGTGTGGAACATAATTTTCCTTGAAAAGTGCATCCTTTCCTGTTGGCCTCGGCTGAAAGGGAAACACTATTTAATCATTTTCGGGATTTTTCCGAACAGAACAGACTTGGAGAAATTAAATTACACTATGTAAAGCTCATTTTTCACATTTTCTGAAGCTGCTTTCCTGTGCAAATGTCGGCATTGTGATTATTTTTATGAGCAAGTCTTTTAAACGCAATAGTAACAGAAATGCTTGCAACAAAGGAATAGTTCATCCAAAATTGAAAATCTGCTTACAATTTACTCACCCTCAGTCCATCCCAGATGTAGATGAGTTTGTTTCTTCATCAGATTTGGAGAAATGTAGCATTGCATCAGTGTCTCAGCAATGGATGCTCTGCAGTGAATGGGTGCCGTCAGAATGAGAGTCCAAACAGCTGATAAAAACATCACAATAATCCACAAGTAATCTACACCACTCCAGTCCATCAGTTAACATCTGGAGAAGACAAAAGCTGAAACAAATCCAGCATTAAGACTTTTTTAACTTCAAACAGTTGCTTCATAATCCATAATCCATAATAACGCTTCCTCCAGTGGAAAAGTCATCTGGTCTGAATCAGGAGAGAAATCTGCACAGATCAAGCACCGTTTACAAGCCAAAATAGTCCAAAATTAGTTTCAGCTTTTGTCTTCTCCAGATGTTAACTGATGGACTGGAGTGGTGTGGATTACTTGTGGATTATTGTGATGTTTTTATCAGTTGTTTGGACTCTCATTCTGACGGCACCCATTCACTGCAGAGCATCCACTGGTGAGCAAGTGATGCAATGCTACATTTCTCCAAATCTGATGAAGAAACAAACTCATCCTAATCTTGGATGGCCTGAGGGTGAGCACATTTTCAGCCAATTTTAATCCTTGGGTGAACTAGTCCTTTAAATACAGATAAAGACAGCACACCATAATTGCAATGTAACATAATTTCCTCCATGCAAAAGATTTTGGCTCCAAATTGTAGAATGAGAAAAGGCAAAACTGCTTCAGAAGTACCGCAGTAATTAATGTTCTGCTCATGGTGAATCTTGCCATTTTAGCTGAAGATGCCAAAGAAGCTCTGAAGTATGGGGTGGATGGAATACTTGTGTCAAACCACGGAGCAAGACAGCTTGATGGAGTTCCAGCCACCGTAAGTGTCTGTTGAAGAAATGAGGCATTATTGTTCTCCAGAGACCTCCAACCCACAAGTCCTCTTTGCAATCTATCCTCTGCGGCCTGTAAATTGCATCTTTGATAGTGTGAAATACGGTCCCTGGTTTACCAAAGTGGACGCCAAACAAAGGTTTGGATGCAACCGCAAGTTTTATGAGCGCATAGTGGTCTCCAAAACTGAAGAACATCAACTGAGCGTGGAGAGCTTTCTGAATATAGATGCAGAGATGGTGTATCTGCTCCAGGTCTTCCAACACTTGCGTTTTATCTTATGATCTCTAATTAGTGCTGATGATGATTTATTGAAGCTCTATCCTTCTAGAACTTTCTGTGATAACCAGTTATGGTGACACAATATTCTGTAACACAAGAAGCTTGATACTGAAAATACACTAGTTTGGAATAACGGTTTTTCATGTTTTTGAAAGAAGCCTTTTCTGCTCGCCACGGCTGCATTTATTTGATCAAAAATACAGTAAAAACAGTGAAATATTATTACAATTTAAAATAACTGTTTCCTCTGTTAATATACAGTAAAATGTAATTTATTTCTGTGATCAAAGCTGAATTTTCAGCATCATTACATTACATTAGTCTTCAGTGTCACATGATCTTCAGAAATCAGTATAATATGCTGATTTGCTGCTCAAGAAAAATTTCTCATTATTATTAATGTTGAAAAGAGTTTTACTGCTAAATATTGTTGTGGAAACTGTGGTACATTTTATTTTTCTGGATTCTTTGATTAATAAACAATTCAAAAGAACAGCATTTATTTGAAATAGAAATCCTTTGTAACATTATAAGTGTCCTCACTGTCATTTTTGATACATTTAATGCGTCCTTGCTAAATAAAAGTATTCATTTTTACTTTTAATCCTACCCCACACTTTTGAATGGTAGTTTTCACCAAAATATTTGGCAGCACAACTGTTTTCAACATTGCTAATAATCAGAAATGTTTTTAAGCAGCAAATCAGCATATTAGAATGATTTCTGAAGGATCACGTAACACTGAAGACTGGAGTAATGATGCTGAAAATTCAGCTTTGAATCACAGGAATAAATTACATTTTACAATATATTCACATAGAAAACAGTTATTTGAAATTCAAATAATTTGTCACTGTTTTTACTGTATTTTTGATCAAATGGTGAGCAGAAGAGACATTTTTAAAATTTTAAATATACCAAACTAGTGTATAACTGAGAATGAAAGAGCCTTTAAGCAATAACATACAGTAATGTGATGGTGTATATCGGTGCAGATTGACGCTCTGCCTGAGGTCGTGGAGGCTGTAGAAGGAAAGGTGGAAGTCTTCATGGACGGAGGGGTCCGTAAGGGCACAGATGTGCTGAAGGCTCTGGCTCTGGGAGCGAAGGCTGTGTTTGTAGGGAGACCCGTCCTGTGGGCACTCGCCTGCGAGGTAAAACACAGTAAATATTGAATTACTGGACATGCATGTTAGTTCTTAATGTCTTACCGGACATCAAACTTTCTGTCTGTAGGGTGACAAAGGAGTCAGTAATGTTCTCCAGTTACTGTGCGAGGAACTTCACCTTGCATTGGCACTTACAGGTAGCTCGGTTTAAGCATTACTATGTACATGTGTGATCAAAAAAAAAAAAAAATAAATAAATAAATATTTTTCATAACAACAAAAAAAGTAGAAACGGTATTAAAATACTATATATCAAAAGGTTACATAAAATCCTGGTAGTTTGGTTTGAGCATTAGTATATGCATGGATGATCAGAATAAAATAAAATTATTATATAAATTATTTGAACTGATTTAAAGTAAAACAGAATTTGTAATTCAAAAAAGAATTACAATAATAAGTAGAAACAGTACTGAACTACATAAAATACTATATCAAATATTTAAAAAATACTACTTAAAAAAAGTTACATAAATGCAGATTAACCAGTGTGTTTGATATTGTTTTTCTGTATGTTGTCTTCTGGCAGGATGTCGCTCACTGAAGGAAGTCAATAGATCCCTTTTGAGAAGATCTGAACTCATTTCAAGGTTTTAATGAGCAGAAATGTTGCATGCTGGGGGATTTCATGTATGTCAGTGACTGGACCGACTTGTGTATTTCAAATGAACCCAGAGGATTTGGGCACGACAGATTTAGCATCATGAATAAAACATTTGTGTAAGTCATTCGTGTAAAAGTTTGAATAAATGCATCAAAAGCATGTGGTTTGTACAGACGTACTGAGCCTGACAGCAGTAATCCTTCCTGTTTACTGGAAGCAGGCAATGTTTAGTAACCCAAACCAGTTTTGTGACTCTTCCAGTTTTCTTCACTGTCCGGACACTGGGAACAAAACGAAGAGGATATTTAAAGGCATATTTCAACTAAATATGAACCAGGGTTATTATAGTTAACTAAAACCTTAACTTAAAAAAAACAAAACAAAAACATTTTTGTCACTTGAAATAAAATAAAATACTGAAAAAACCATAAACTTGTTTTATATTAAAACAAACAAACAAAAAAAAAAACCAGCATATTAAAAAAATAAAATAAATAATAATAATAATAATAAAAATAAAATAAAAAATTTGTCAAAAAAATGACAAAAACACACAACTAAATTACTAAAACTTTCATTAAAATTAAAATGTAAAATATAAAAAAGACTACAGTATAGAAGCCTGTTTCCAGAATGGGACAAAAAAAAACATGACAAAAATATACAGTATATACATTAAAAAAAGAAAACTAATAAAAACAACAACACAACAAAATGACTAAAATGTTAACTAAAATGAAAATGAAAATGGAAAATATAAAATATGGAAGCCCATTTCCACAACAGGACAGGCAGACAGACAAATAAATAAATGTAATCACAACTTTTTATCTAAATTCTGACTTTTTCTCAGAATTCTGAGTTTATATCTCACAATTCTGACTTTTTTTAAAATACAATTTTGAAAAGAAAATTCAGGATTGCAAGATATAAATTCAGAGTTTCAATATATAAACGTGATTCTGAGAAGAATAGTCAGAATTATGAAATATAAAATCTCAATTGCGAGAAAAAGGTCAGAATTTTGAGATAAATGACCTTTTTCTTCATAATTACCTTTTTTTATATTTTTATCCTGTGGTGGAAACAGGCTTCTATTAAAGAAAACCTAATTCAAACTATTATTAAAAACAATAATAGTATATAAAATGAACATTTTGCCGTTGTTTACTCATTGTCATGTCGCAACTGTTTTCCACACGAAGATGCATACGGTAAGAAAATTTCGATTTTTAGAGTGAACTTACCATTTAATTAATGCAAGAGCATTTGTCGTACAGTAATATATTTCCACTAAAAGAAAGAACAGTAAATGATTACTTCATAATGTATGTGACTGCTGTTTTTCTTGCATGCAAGATTTCCTCATATGTACTTGTCATTTGCATTTCTCTTTTTCATTACAGTAATGTGAACGGTTTCCCAGCCGTACGGTCACTGCAGCAAGCTTCTCATGAATATGCATTCTCCCTCCACGGGGCCCGAAAGGCAAACAGGTTTGTGAGAGGTTCAGAAAGGTCACACACAAGGCATGGGATTTCTTTACTAGCTCTTTCCATGGCTGAACCACAGGACCTGAATGAAGCCATTATATGCATTGACTCTCCACAGGAAAACAAACTTTGTCAGGGTCTGTTCATTAGCACCTAACACTTTGTTTAAACCGCCTACTTGTGTGCAGGGGCCAGAAAGGGGAAGTGAGCTCCTGCTGAAATCAAACAAAACCTACACTTTATGAGATTTTACGAGGTTTTGCATTGTTTACGTGCAACCTAGATACTTAGATGATAAATATACAGTGGCTCCAAATGTTTTTGCATTAGATAAAAAATTTAAAATCAATTGCATATGCATGCAGATGATGCCATCTCCTTCTTTGCTATCCAATGCAATTATATTTACAGTGGGTAAAAGAAT
This sequence comes from Sinocyclocheilus rhinocerous, assembly GCF_001515625.1. Lineage (NCBI taxonomy): Eukaryota > Metazoa > Chordata > Actinopteri > Cypriniformes > Cyprinidae > Sinocyclocheilus > Sinocyclocheilus rhinocerous. The sequence continues at coordinate 53,156 of NW_015646430.1, read as the reverse complement.
CACCCCTGTTGATCTTAAGCTGGCATATCACTAGTGCTGACGCAGCAGGTCACCAGTTATCTCAATATAACCTCGCCTGCAGGCCGCAGAAATAGAGTTGCACTGAAGGATATCATTTTGAAACACTGTGTGGCCATGAAGAATCTGAGCGAAATGCACCCGCATCACACAGCTGTTATTCTAATTTGTTTGAGCGTTTGCAAATAGCACAGAGACCGCATCACCCATAAAAGTTAGCAGAGGTTTTGCTTAACAAGGCACTTTTGTCTGACCAGAAGAGGGCACTTGTTCAAACACACAAACCAAAGTGAAGAAAACAAAAGTGGCTCATCGAGAGAGAGAAGGACCGTTCTCCTCTCATGTCACCAGCCCTGCATGCAGATACTCAGAATGGCTTACTACAAAACTACTATTTTTGCAACAGTATTGTGGGAATAGAATATCTAGATGACTTACTATATATGTAAAAATGTGCATTATAACCAAAGCATGCTGCATAATAATGCAATGCACTCAACTTCATCGTACATCTCCAGTGCAGTGTTGTTAGTACTTGTACATGTACTTTCACGACTGAAAATTTTACTTTTTTTTTGTTTCATTTTTTTTATTGAAATAAAGCTGAAATAAAATAAAATATAAATATTATAAAATATGAAAATAATATAAAAATATACAAAATTAAAATAATGTTGATTACAATTAAAACGATTGTTTTTGTTGTTGTTGTTGTTGTTTTTTTTAAATAAAGCTGGAATAAAATATAAATATTAGATGAAATATAAAATGTTATAAAATATCAAAATAATATGAGTATAAAATATTGAAATTTTTTTTTATATAATAATACTTTGGTTTCTGCACACTGAAAGCCACTGGGGGAAGTAAGTGTGCGACAGGGTGTGTCCTGCTGAAGCTGCGCTCGCTGTGACACACAGGGCCAGGAGAATCAAGCATTCAGACAGCAGAGATCTGCACCTGCATGTCTAGACAGATACTCGTTCTCCTGGACAGGAGCCCAACGCTTCTCTGAGTAGAGAATAAGACCTTGTCAAGAGAGATGTTTACACATATACGATTTCATTCCTCTTTGCTACAAGTGAACATAGATCATGTATAAAGTGAATATAGGAAATGCTGAGCATAACTTACTAGATTTTTACAAAAATGTATGTGGTGTTTGCCTGTGTAAAACTCGCTGAGTGCTGCGAGTGGTTGCCAAGGTGTTGCTATGCAGCTGTAGGGTGATCCAGGACGTGCTTGCCCATGCAAAACTCGCCAACATGATGCTAGGGTGTTGCTGTGGTGTTCTATACACTCTTAGTTGCTATCCACCTTTTTCTTGCCGTAAAAATGGGCGCGGCCATTTGTAAATTCTATGGATCTAGCTTCCGGTCTCATCCGTATCCAGCTATTTTTAGCTGTACATAACCGCTCCTTTTGCTGCTTGATATTGAAAATTGGTGTATCTTACCATATTATTTTAATGTATTATCTTAATTATGAACACACTGGTTTGTAGTGCAAACAGTTTTACCGTTTACTGAACGTTGTTATTCTTCTGGTTATTTCCCTATAGCGGCTAATGAACCGGAAGTCTCACCCATAGGCTTACTTCCGCGTTGAAGAAAAAGGTGGATATGATGTTCTATTTGTTTACAGGGCATTGCTATGTGGTTGCTGTGGTGTTGCTAAGCTGTTGCTAGGGTGTTCTGGGTAGTTACTAGGTAGTGTTTGTCCACACAAAACTTGCCACCATGTTAGAGCAATGGTTGTGGTTGCAATGGTGTTCCATGCATTCTTAGGGTGTTGCTATGTGGATGATATAGTTGTCTGTGCATTCAGGGTGTTGCTATACAGTTGCTAGGGTGTTCTGGGTAGTTACCAGGGAGTGTTTGCCCATACAAAACTCAACACTATGATGCTAGGGTGTTGCTATGTGGTTGCTATGGTGTTATATGTGTTCTTAAGGTGTTGCTGCAGTTGCTAGGGTGTTCTGGGTAGTTACCAGGGCGTGTTTGTCCATGCAAAACTCGTCACCCTACTAGGGTGTTACTATGTGGTTGCTATGGTGTTCTATGTATTCATAGGTGTTGCTATGTGGTTGCTATGGTGATCTCTGTGTTCATACTGTGTTGCTATGCCGTTGTTAGGGTGTTCTGAGTAATTATCGGTGTGTGTTTGTCCATGCAAAACTCACCCCCATGATGCTAGAGTGTTGCTATGGTGTTCCATGCATTCTTAGAGCGTTCTGGGTAGTTACTAGGGAGTGTTTGTCCACGCAAAACTTGCCACCATGCTAGAGTGTTGCTATGGGGTTGCAATGCTGTTCCATGCATTCTTAGGATGTTGCTATGTGGATGATACAGTTTTCTATGCATTCAGAGTGTTGCTGTACAGTTGCAAGGGTGTTCTGGGTAGTTATCAGGGTGTGTTTGTCCGTACAAAACTCACCACTATGATGCTGGGGTGTTGCTATGTGGTTGCTATGGTGTTCTATGTGTTCTTAAGGCGTTGCTATGCAGTTGCTAGGGTGTTCTGGGTAGTTATCAGGGTGTGTCATCACCCTACTATGGTGTTACTATGTGGTTGCTATGGTGATCTATGTGTTCATACTGTGTTGCCATGAATTCTTAGGGTATTGCTATGTGGATGATATAGTTTTCTATGCATTCAGGATGTTGCTATACAGTTGCTAGTGTGTTCTGGTTAATTACCAGGGTGTGTTTGTCCATTCAAAACTCACACCCATGATGATAGATTGTTGCTACGGTGTTCCATGCATTCTTAGGGTGTTGCTATGTGGTGGCTATGGTGTTCTATGTGTTCATACCGCATTGCTATGCAGTTGCTATGCAGTTGCTAGGGTGTTCTGGGTAGTTACCAGGGTGTGTTTGTCCATGCAAAACTCACACCCATGATGATAGATTGTTGCTATGGTGTTCCATGCATTCTTAGGGTGTTGCTATGGTGTTCTATGTGTTCATACTGCGTTGCTATGCAGTTGCTAGGGTGTTCTGGGTAGTTACCAGGGTGTGATTGCCCATGCAAAACTCGCCACCATGATGCTGAGGTGTTGCTATGTAGTTGCTATTGTGTTCTATGCATTCCTAGAGGGTTTCTATGTGGTTGCTATGGTGTTTTGACACATTCTTAGGGTGTTGCTATGTAGTTTCTAGGGTGTTCTGGGTAGTTTCCAGGGTTTGTTTGTCTATGCAAAACTCCCCATGTCAGGGATCATCACCATGGTGCTTTAGTGTTCCATGCATTCTTAGGGGGTTGCTATGGTGTTCCGTGTATTCTTAGGGTGTTGCTATGTTGTTCTATGCATTTTTAGTGCATTGAAAGGTGGTTGCTAGGATGTTCTATTCAAAAAGCAAATGAGATATTTTTCATGTCTGTGTATTTGTTCGTGCTGCTCAGTATGGCAATACACTTCTTTAAAAAATAAGTATAATTTTTAGCCTCAGATACCAACCAAAACATTCAACTAAAACATTTTAATATGCATAAAAATACACCACACATACAAATAATGTGTAAATAAGATAGTTCATACATAAAATAGTCAATTTTTATGTGACTGAGCTACTTTCACTGAGCTTGTTTAAATGCATTGTGGGATTTGCTTCTCTGTTAAAAATGCTGTGGCCAAATTAAGATATTTTATAAGACAGTACAGTTATGCAGCCTACCTTTTGGAACATGCTTCACTCAAATGATTATTTAAATGCCACCTACATAGAGCCTAAAACTCTGCTCCCTACTCACTGGCTCATCAAGCAAGAGATTGCAGTTAATATATCCAGGAGAGGGCAATGTTTAGCTGCTCATCTGTGAAAAAAAACATTTGTTTGATTATTGGGTTTCCCCTGTAAAGACAAGCAGGTTATTATTTAAAACAACTGTTCTTCATCGAGACAAACATCTTTTCCTCATTTTTCAGAAAACATCTTTGCAGGATGCAATTTATGCGGTCCAAATTAATGCTGCGGTGTGGGATTAAACAAATACAGATTAAACACAAGAGGAACAAACCTGACGTGCAGATCATTGAGTTATACCCTCATTAAATGTCAACGAATGCATCTGATTAACTCTTTTATTGCTCTTTCAAGCCCAACTGTTGATGGGAAATCAGTCAAGTTAAAAGATCTGGCATGGGCGATAAGGCAAACAGAACAAGGCAGTTCCTTCCTGTGGCACAGAATCTAATGGCCTGGAAAACCATATCAATGTGCAAGTAATTACTCCATCATACTTCCCACAGTAGTCATCTGCCCGGGGATCAGGCATGATTGTTAACCCACCAGAACTGATCTCAAACTAACACTCAGTGTCACTAAAACAACTTTGGACTGACACTAACACACGGCCGTCAAGATGGTCTCGACACGTAGGGCATCTATGAGGAGAAACGAGCAGAAAAGAAAAACAAACCGTGCATGTTGTGATTTCATACATTTAGGGCCGGCTCTGCTTCTGAAGGCTTCCCACGTGTTTCACCGCTCTGGCTATGTTCAGAAGGGAATACTAGCTCACTGTATAATGCATACTTATTTTAAAAAAATACTATGGGCAACAGTGTACATTATGGTATTCTGTAGCTAAAAAAAGCAACGCCAAGGTCATGGGTTCGATTCCCAGGGAATGCATGAACTGATATACACTGAATGCAATGGCATAAAAGCATCTACAAAATGCATAAATGCAAATGTAATGCAAACAGTAGGCTATCCCAGCTAACAAGGAATGTTCAAGGTTCTTTCAATGCTATAAACAAACGCTCTTCAAGTAATGTTAATAGAGCATTTGTTCAGTTATCTTTACTAATGTTCTCAAAACGTTAGCACAAAAACGTTATTTAGACATTGTTCATGAAACGTTTTATTTCTGAAACATTTTACTTGGACATTCATCTAACGTTTTTTTAAATGTTACTACTTGTTTTAGAACATTTAGAGAACATTCAAAAATAACATCACCATAATATTTGTAGAAAAAAGTTTTTGAACCATGTTTTTGATCCATAAGACATTTCCGTCCGTAGGGTTTTGAACATTTAGAAAACATTCAGAAATAATGTTTTCATAATTAATGAAACATTAGCAAAAAGTTCTTAGTATATATTTTTTGTTAGTTGGGGAGTTGTCTGGTCTTTAATAATGTTCTCAAAACATTAATGCAAAATCATTATTTATACATGGAACATTTTATGTCTGAAACTTTTAGTTGGATGTTCATCTGTTTTTTTTTTTAAATGTTACTACTTGTTTCAGAACGTTCAGAGAACATTCAAAGAGAACATTCCCATAATGTTTGCAAAATTCTAAAATGGAATGTTCCCTTAATCACATAACTAAAAAAATAAAAAAAAATTGATAAAACTGGACGTTTTGAATGTGCAGAGAAACTTAATGGGAATGTTAGCAAAACATTATTAGAACATATTTTTGTCAGCTGCGGTCATGCTACATTGTTGCCACATGATCTCGTTATGTTGCATGTTACAATTTATGATTGATATAAATGGAAGGCCAATTCAAGTGGATACAGTATTGCATTGATTGCATACTGGACATTTTAGCAAACCATGCATGCAGCTCACATACTACTACTGAAATATTATGAGTAGCATGATATTTCAAACACAGTCCACATTTTTGGTTCATCAGACAGAAACTCTCAAATTCTTTGTTTTCGTTCTCTACGTGTAAGAATGTGCAAGTTTTTCAAATGACCATTTAAGTCGTACCAGGTGAAGAAATATGATTGCGGGGAAAGCAGTTTTGAAAACACTCCGTGTCTCTTTAACACTCAGTGACAATTGCTCCAAATTATCCATTTATTTTTGCACAGGCCTGGTGACAGTACGTGTTTTCAGATATGGAACTCACAGCTGCGTCCAATTAATAACAACTTCATGTGCAACGCTGCAGCAGGCCACGGCCGAGGGAGGGGGTTCGGTTCGAGTAAATTTAGTTTCAGAACAAGAGGAACGTTCAAACCAGAGAGAGAGAGAGAGAGAAGGAGAAAAAGCGCACATCTGTTGACATCAAAATTGTGGAACCTTGAATTCGTCTTTTTTCAGTCATTGTGGTGTTTTACTACCACGAGTCCGAGTCCAACATCTGGGCCTGTTGTTTTACGAAACGTTTCCCACAGATCTTTCTGTTTTGTTTGTCAATTCACGGACGTTTAGCGCATGAATCCATAAGACATGAAAGCGAGAGCATTGTATGGGGTCTCGCGCTCTCCGCCTGACGCAGCTGCGTCTGTTCGATATCCATCTAAAATCAATATCTGTTGATGATTACAGCCAGCACTATTTATTCTTCTTGGGCTGGGATGTGGCCTTTGGTCAGCAGATGTTCGGCTGTGATTTGCATTCCTGTTTTCTTCCCATTTACCAGCAGATGTGCAGATGTTCAGAAATATAAAAGTTGTGTTCGTGGGTCTGGCTGCGTTCGGAATAGCACACTACCATACTAGCCTTACTATTTGCATACTTAAGCCACACTTAACCACAGGATGTCATGCTAAACATTTGACAAAAAAAAGATGTTTATGCATTCTGAAATGCTAAAACAATGGCTCTAGTGTTAAAAAAGAAGACAAGTATTGATGACGAACAACACCTGGTTCCTCTGCTAGGACACCTGTGTGAACTTGAAGAGAACTTACTTTATGCATCCACTAAAAATCACCAAAACACCAGCTGATTCAGAGCAGAGATGATAAAGAAAAGTGGATAAACGTCTACATTTGCCAAGATGTGCAGTATAAAACCACAGCATACTGCATACCACAATGCAACGCACTTGACTTGCTCAGGTCCAATGATCAAAACAGAAGCAATGTCAATATATATATACTGTATATTTACTTAAGCCACATGATGTCATCCTGTGATTAAGTGTGGCTTAAATATATATATATATATAATTTTTTATTTGTATTCTTTTGCCATATATGGTACTATTTTTTGCCGTATGGGATAAACTGTGCAGTATTCAGTAAGTAAGCTAATATTCCATTCTGGACGCGGCCAGTCTGTGAGTTTGGCAGATCTGCTCTGTCTGTCGTTTGCTGCCCATAATGCAGGTGGAATGTGTTCATGCAGTCCAAAGTTCAGAAAAGAATGGATTTATTAAACGAGCATGTTGATACACTGCTTTAATTAGCTGAAATATTTTATAGGGCTTACTCAAAATAGCGGACACACTCAAAAAAGAGGAGATTTAAAGAAAGGCATTAAAGTGTCTCATAAAAAAATACTTTACTGTGATCCCTCTGAGAGTCTGGGGCTGGAACAAGCACATTTAAGTCATCTAAACTTCTCTGCTGGACTCGGCATGATTGATATAAGAAATATTCTCTGCAAAAAAAAAAAAAGAAGTAAAACTTGAAGTCAAGAATATTGTTTCGATTTATGGTGCCGACAGATTAAAGATGACATAATAAGCATAACTTAAAAGGAAAGCTACAGTCCTGCAACCTATGATATTATATAAAAATGTGTGTGGAGTTCTAGGTGACTGTCAATTCACCATTTTGATCCTTGAATGCTGTGGGTGGTTACCAAGGTGTTGCTAAGGTATTTAGCATGTTGCTATGCAGTTGCTAGGGAGTTCTGAGAGGCTACCAACGCATGCTTGTTCATGCAAAACATGACAAGGTGTTATGGGTGGTTGCCATGGCATTGCTATGCAGTTGCTAGGGTTGCCAAAGTGTTGCTATGGTATTCAGCATGTTGCTATGCGGTTTCTTGGGAGCTCTGTGAGGCTACCAACGCATGTTTGTTCATGCAAAACATGACAAGGTGTTATGAGTGGTTGCCATGGCGTTGTTATGCAGTTGCTAAGTTACCAAAGTGTTGCTATGGTATTAAGCATGTTGCTATGTGGTTGCTAGGGAGTTCTGAAAGGCTAAAAATGCGTGCTTGTTCATGCAAAACATGACAAGGTGTTATAGGTGGTTGCCATGGCGTTGTTGTGCGGTTGTTAGGGAACTGTAGACGGTTGCCAAGGTGTTTCAATGTGGTTTCTCAGGTGTTTGGAGTGATATATAGCATGTTGCGAGTTAAAAATAAAAATAGTTGTGTACCCTTGAGAGTTCTCTAGTCTCTTGATACGGTTGTGAGATTTATAAAAACAAATCATGAAAACCAATTGCTTAGAGAATTAATAGCACAATTATATGCACTAATCTTAAATATGAGCAATAGTAATCGTGATGCTTGACTTCACAAACACTATTAATCAAAATGCGTAGACAAACACACAGGTCATATATCTTTCTGCTTGTTCAAAAGGCTTCTCCCACACTTAATTGATATGACACACTAATAATCCGGCATTTGTTTTGCGGTTTTGCCCTGTGAGGAAGTATATTCACCTAACAAGCTATTATCGTGTGATGTGATGTGACAGTGGTCTGGACGAGTGTCAACAGGAAGTGATATGAGACAGATAAAGCCGGTGCATATGGCATAATGGTTTGTTATGACCTATACACTAACTGCCCTCAGGTCATGATGCCTGAGTCCATATGGCAGGTGGGCGGGGCCAAAATTCTTTAAACAGAACATGTGAAATTTGTTACAACATGCACAGCAGCCAATGCAATTGCTGTATTTGAGACTATATTTGCATATATGATGCAATGTTACGTTGGTATATACTTATAGAAACATCAGATGTCTAGTTTATACATGAAGGATGTCAAGACATGTTCTGTTTAAAGATTTTTGGCCCTGTCAGCCTTCCATAGTCCATTACCTGAGTTGGACTTTGGCAGACGTTCTGTTGCCCTAAAGGAAAACACACATGCAACATGTATCTACAACAACAAACAAATTTGGGTGGGACCATTTGCTAGGAAAAACTGAGACGTGTGTGGACATTGGCTCTTAGGCAATATTGCACATAAACAAACCCAGAGGAAGAGAGCATCAGCCATAGTACACAAATAAACGTAAACTACACAGCTGGGCATCTTTGGCTTCACACCAGAATGAGAGGTACAAAAATATTTAGACAAGCAGGGTTTGATTTCAAGAACGAAATGAAAAGTAGCCATGACAATAAAAAGTTAAACATTGTTTTTTTTTTTTTTGTTCTTGGCACTCTGAAATTGAGATTTATTTCACAGAGGCATCTCCATCATGCTATGTACAATTGGAAATTATTTGACAAATAAATCCCTAGAGAAAAAAAAAGTTATTGCTCAGCGGTGAAATAAGATATTCAATGGGAAAAAATTAGGGTGGGATGTGATTTTAGTCATCAGGAACTGATTGGAAGGTGAAAAATATTGATGACATCAGCTAAAAATGAAGATTATAAAACGAAACAGTATTTTCCTCTGGAATAAAGTGCAGTAGTGCGCTGATGAATAATTGACCTGAAACATGTATTAAGAAAGTAAATAGAGTCAATTTTAATTTTATTCATTGTCTGCGATGGAAGAAATCAAATAAAAAAAGAATTAATAATAATAATTGTAATAATAATATGAATTATCTTTTTATTCTATGTATATGTTCTTTATATGACAATTTTTATATTTATGACTTTTTATATTTCTTTCAAACACGCATGCATGTGTGCACACACACACATTATTAATATTATTAAGAATGTAAATACAATCTAAAAAATAGTAATATAAAAATGATAAAAAATACTGCATATATATATGCAAAAGAGTTCAGAAGGTGTTCTGCAGATAAGGTGCAGAACACTTCGGAAAAATCTCCATTTAATATCAATTTAATATCTCAGCTGTCTAGGAGAAACAATTAAAGATTAAAGAGAAAATTTTCTTTACTATGAAAAACGTAGCAATATTAGAGCCATATGCATTATTATGCATCTGTCAGGCTAAATATTTAAATTCAATCTCATTATCAAACCACACCTCTCAAAATGAAACAATTCAGTCCAAATAGAGTTGTATGCTAGGTTCACAAGAGTCTGTCCTTCACCCTGCGCAGCGTCAGTGAGTCAGAGTGTGTGTGTGTGTGTGTGTGTGTGTGTGGCTGGAAGAAGACCTCTTTATGCACCGGCCGTTAAACTCTGTGACAAATGACAGCAGACGTGCACCTGCAGCCCTTCAAATTGCCAAATCCTTACATCAACAGCGTGACTGGCTCTCTCTTACGTAAAGCTGTACATTTACAATGCAGGTGTCGAGCTCCGTCCGATTACACAGACCTGGATCTGCTGCCAAACAAACAAAACCCTCTGCCAGCCCTTCTGAGGAACCACTCATCCCATTTTTACACAATATTCCCCAACACAGCGTCGCTCTAAATCAAGCCATGTAGGTTTGTTTTTGGCATTGGTGGGACTGGGGACATAACCGCAGATAACAGGCATTTAATAGTTTGATCAAAATTATTGCTAGGGACAATTTAGTAGTCGCTGGATATTGGTAGGGACATGTCATAGCGACTAAACTCTACGCCCTTTCTCTAAATCATCTCTGAAGTCTGTAATGTGACTTGCTTTGTGACCCAGGTCATTTCAGCCATCATTCTTCTGATGATGTGAAGTTCATCAGTGTTGTTATCGTTAAAGAAAAAAAACAAACAAAAAAAAAATTTTCATTAATTTTTTACACAAATACTATAAATACTACAGTATATTAATAATACTAAAATAGCACTGGTTCATATGCACAGACACCTCCAACATATTAAAATGTATATATATCTGAACTGTGTTGAAATACTGTAAAAAGATTTTTAATAATCAAGCATAGCGTTAGTTCTGGCAGGTCATGTTAGTCAAGCTCGCATCAGCTGACTCTCAGCTGATCCCCATCTACCTATAGGAATACGACACCTATCTAAGCATTCATAAGGTCCCTCAGTATTATCAGCAGTTTTTGCATTGCTCAATAGCTAATTACCCCCCTCCATCCCCAGCTCCTCCTCTGTCAGTCAGGATTCAGCCATCTGATTCTCCTTTGAACCAGACTAATTCTAAAA